>NC_088110.1:6290000-6312500 GCF_036370855.1 Dromaius novaehollandiae
ACTTTGTCTTTCTGGCTCTTTCTAATTACTCTAAATCTAAAAAGGATTTTCTTTTCATTTTGTGGTATTTGTTTAATCTAGAATTTAATTATTTTCTTTTTTTTCTATCTTTTTAGTTTTCTTTTTTTTCGATACTAGTTAGAAATGTCAGACTATTTTGTAGAGGCTACTTCATTTGTGTACCAAAACAAGTTGATTTTCATGGGGATTATGTGACTCTGCACATAAATCTTTATGTAATTCTGCATTATGGAGACTTATTTTCACGATTTAGGTGACTTGAAAACATGTGATTTCACACACTCAGTACACTTCTTGGCTTTCCGAAGAGCACTGAGCGCAGAAGACAGGAAAATATGCTAATATTGATACAACAGACCACAAAGACACTCTGTTTCCTTTTGTTTTGCATTATATTCTGTGTGAGAGTATTTATTATAAACAACAAGAAAGGGAGACATGCACATTTATAATAAAATATAGAGAAATACACACTGAATACGCAGAGCCCTCAGTCAGGGGAAGCCACATAACGTAGAAGCATCACAGCTGAAACCTGCAGGAACAGTGCTGTTTGAATTAAGGTAATTTAAAGGCCCATTTAATTTTTTTTCTGTTTATTAAGATTTCTTTTTCAGATGCTTTCTCCCTGTGGGTTCTGCAGCAACTAATTTTTTTTTAAAGCAGGATATTGTATTATTTTTATTTTAATAATGCATCTTTTGGGCACATTTGCTTTCCTATGATAATTTAATATAGGAGCTAAGCTCCCAATTAAAAGTAAATTATTAGGATTTGCAGTTAATCCAGAAGTGAAGCAGAACACTAGCAGAATTTGCCTGTGACTTAGGCCTTATATTTACAGCAAAGAACCAACTTCTCTCTCCTCCTTAATATGAATATTGGAAATAGCCTGTTATTTCCATTTATCATTAGGTGGAGATTATTTTCACATTTGTACTTGTAATTGTTTCTATTTGTGTAAAATACAGACATGCTGTGTGTATTCAGTCTGGGAAATGGTGAGTTCATGTGCAGATGAACTGCTGAAGTATACCAGGGCCTGCATATCTTTAATTCTGAATTTCATAAATATGGTATATGTTTAACCTAATTTATCAGCCACTGTTAAATTTAGCCACAATTTCTCTGTTGTCATTTCAAAAATATAGATGCATAGAGTAGTTTAATTTCCTGCTGTTTAATTTCTGGCATGCTGCAGAGGGAAAGAAGAAATATAGAAGCACACAGAATGATGACAAGTTCCCTGAAAAGCAAAATAGATAATATTTATGTAAATTTTAGTCTTCCCTAACTACTGTTTCACTTGGGTCTGAGTCCAACAGTTGAATTTATACTGGTTCCAATACCTAGCCTTTCTATTTTTGCAAATTGCATTTCAAAGCCTCTGTTAAGCTACAATCATAATAGAAAGCATCAACTGAAAATTCCAGAACCTAATAAATATTCAGATGCCCTGATTTTATGATCAACCACTTTTTTTTCCAATTACATATTTCTCCAAGAATTTATATTGGCTTTGTGAAACTAGAAACTTTTCAGATATGTAAATCAATCTTAACGTTACTGTGCAGTATTCTTTAAATTAAATTACAGTACAGATATCAGATTCTAGCAGTTCTTTTGCTGCAATGAGATAATTTCTGGAGGCAAGACACCTGGCCAGGCTAGAGTGGTGATTAATTTTATGTGTTTAGGGTGCAATCATCACTCAGAAAAAGGCTTAGGGTTTGGATGATGGATGATGGGTAAAGTGCAGGCTGATAGGACATGGCCCATGAATCTGTTCTACATCATCAGTTCCTTTGATCACTGGCAGAAGTTCAGAGATACTTCTTTGCATCTGTCCAAAATAAACAAGGCTACCATATACCTTTTGCAATATCACTTTTAAATACAGACCTATCTGGAGGGGAAAAAAAAAAACCTTTTATTTTTGCAACAGTGGCTAAGGAAAATAAAAAGTGAATACTTCTGCTTGCATTTACATGCACATTTACAGACAAGATAGGTGAGTGTGTGTGTTCATGTGCGTGTATGTTTTAATGAAAGATGATAGCAGAAAGCCAATTTTTTTTACCCTGCAAACTGATATGTATGTTGACATCAGAGATGGGATTTAGCATAGCTGCTGAAAAAGTGTGTTGCACAGCCTGTCATGAGAAGAAACTCCTAAATTACAGCAATACTATACAGCATTTGTTTTTCCTTCAGTAATGCTAGTGGCTACAAATTGTTGGGAATCTTTCTCACTACTGATAGGAGAATGAACTATGTAGCCAAAATAATTCTGATAAGTAATTCTGAAGTGTTTAAGGGTGAAAAGATAGAGAGGATTTGCGCCAACCTCAAAAAAGAATATTTCTGTGTATCTCAATTAGGAAAGTACAATTTGATAATTGAAAGCAAAAGCTTCTTTATCATATGATTTCTACTTTTCTTTACCCAATGCTGTCCCCTGCAGGGTGTAAGAAATCAGATCACAGAACTATTCAGAGGCTAAAAAAATAAATAAGTTAAAAAAATCCAAGAGTAAAAGAAAAAGAAATAGCTGAATTAACATCATGTCCTCTCTCAGAATTCATTATCATGCCAGCACGGTTTATAATGTATACTTTCAGAAGCTTGAGTGGGTGCTACAAGAGGCATTCCTTGAAAAAGTTCTCTCATATCTTATTGCATATATGCAACACTTCTTTCCATAGGTGTTATGAATTCCTAGCGCTCATGATGATATTCTGTCTGTGGGCAGTAAGATGTTAGTCATTTCTTTATATGTCTCATCAGCTGCACTCGAACCTGGAAATCAAACAGAACACACAAATTATAAAACTATTGTATATCTCAATGGACTTTCTTACAATTTTATAGAATGGGATATAAAAAGTATGCAAAGACTATGCTCCGTATATGTGGAACAGGTAAAACCACTACTCTGTTTAAAAGACAAGCAACTTTCTCATAAATGAAATACTGCTCCTTTCAAAAATGACATAGAAAGAAATAAAGAAGTGTAAGAGCGGCAGAACTGGTTAGATTTCATTCATAAGATCATCTCTGTACTAAACAAAACCAAAACATAATATAGAGCTTATAAAGCTCTGGGAGCATTTGTTATCACATAGATGTCAAAGACATATTATTACTCTCTCCTTTCTCAAGTGAAAAACACTATTTTATCTGACTAAGTGCAAATACCAAAATGTTCATTAACTCGCTTGAAACACCTTGGCTTGTCTTTATTGAGTTGCATTTCATCCATAGCCTTTGCACCCGGGGGCACATAATAATTTTTTCTGCACAAAGGGTTTCTCAAGAGAGGTATGACCGTTCCTTTTCTCCCCAGAGTCTAAATGCATTGCATCATCTCCTATCATACTTACAAGCCTGGGGCCCAGGATGAGGAATTGTTTAGTATCTCCAAGCCTAAGCTTCCCACGTAGCAGATCAAATTGTTGTTGCTCTGCCACTGCGCTGACTCAGTACTTGCTTGCTTGATTTAAAGCACAGTTCCACTGTGAAAAGTTATTGTGAAAATGGTATTTTCTTCCTCAGCAAAGCTAGTTCCTACGTGTATGAAGAATTATACGTGCTGACTCAAGTGACAAACATGAGTATTTACTGCTTCTGGCTCTTGCCAACTCTGCAGAGCAAAGGTAGCAGAGAGAAAGAGGGTTGGAGTCCATTTAATCTGAACACGTTAATACTCTTTTCCAGGCTTCTGTGTGTTTACCCCTTTTCAAATCCAGTGAGAACAATAACGTCCCAGAGCTGTTTATAGGAGCATAATTTGGACTTTACTGCTAGTGACTAGCCATAGAAAGGAAGGATCCTTTCATGGTCTCTCAGATCCCACAGTGTGTATGGTAACTTCACAGCTTTGCACTTTTCCAAGCTTGCGTTTTACCTATGGCTACTTTTTATGGAAGTTTATGGATGTGGCAGAAGATTATTTTTGTGACATTCTGGCTTTGTAACTTGTCTCTTGTAGTAACATCACCTGTGACTATTCAAAGGCAGTGGGAAAATATTAGGTCTTTTATCAGCAGTTATTGCTTCTTTTAGAATAAAGTAGGGTGCCAATTTCTTTCTATTGTCCAGATAGCTATAGTACTTTTGGAGCTATCTGCTACCTCAATGTTTTGGACTGTTAGTGCATGGCACTGCCCTTCAGTGACTCTGTTATTTCCCACTGAGCCTTTCTTACAGTTAGTGAAGGTTTTCTCATTTGGCTGTCCTACACAGTCTGTATGAGAAACTACAAAGGGACTTCACAAGGAATTATGGGCCGAGTGTTGGTTTTAGCATGTTTGCAGTGTCCAGCTTTATTGCTTTAGCTTGTCTAATCCAGAGAGAGCAGTTGTCTCTCTTTTTCAGTTTCAAGGTGACACGGAAGCTTGTGTGAGAATGACTTGGGCTTATGTTCCATCTGAGAAATGCAGTGGTTAGAGCAGGCAAAGAAGCACGCAGATTTGCTTGAATATTTCAGCTATTCAAAAGAGAATTTTTAGCCATCCTCTTATATTCCTATTGGCTACCAGATGATCAGGTAGCCAGCAGTGTGTGTTGGTTCTTCTCATTGTCTTTTTTGCACTGCAATAGGAATTGCGTCCTTTGCAGAGCTGTTTGAGGGGGACTGAACTTTAAATCCAGTAGAACTGAAGTTGCTACGCAATATGGCAGCCTGCTTAATTAGTGCCTTACTGTGTGTTTTTGGAGCAGAAAAAGCAACCAGATCACTTTTAAATGGAATTTATGGTTACCAAATTCCCAGACTGCCCTACCCAAAAGAGAGTGGCCATCAACAGTCCATGCTGTGGTACTTGAAATAAGCAGCAGTCCCTCTGCTGAAACATCCTCATCACTGGGAAGAGGAGAAGGAGGTGACAGCTCTGAAATTTACTGCCCACATTGGTCCAAAAAAGTCAGCTCGTGTTGGCCTCAGGGTATGCTGTAAACCCTTTCTACAGTCTACGTATCTTGGGACTATGACTAGGTTTTCTTTTATTAGAGTACAGTCTTAACAGACGGTAAAGTTAGTGGCACCTATACCTTTGGTATAGGCAGTTCAATTCTAGAATGAATATGTGTAAATAAAAATGAAACCTCACAATTATGCTTTATACAGTCCATTTTGTACACTTCCGAGGAACACTTCCTTTTCTCCAAACAATTTTTAGAAATGGTTTAACGTTCTCATACTGGAAAAGAGAAGAGCTCTCTCCAACCACTACAGAATGAAAAGCAGCTACAAAAGCATATATATAAGGCAACTATACGGAGCTTACCTCCTAGTGAAAGTTAGCATACTTTCTAGGTCCCAGCACTTAGATGATGTCTAAACCTATCCAACATGAAATTTGCCAGAAATCTTTGTGAAAAACTGGTCTTTGACTTGTGTCTTAAAATAGAAACTGAAAGCATTTAAGTTTCCATCTAATATGAGGTTAAACAACAAAACATCAGACAATTCTCTTAATTTGCCATTAAGTAACAGCATAACACAAGGGCAGTTACGTCCAAGGACCCTGAAGAGAATCCATAATCCCACTGGATGATTACCCTTTTCTGGGAGCCCTGTTGTCAGGAGCAGGTCTGGCTCAAGGGATAACAGGAACTTGAAATAAAAGTAAATTTGAAAAATGCATATATACACTACAGATACATAAACCTGACAAGCTTTAGAAGCTGTCTGATAACTTTCTACAGAGCAGCTTGATACTGTTATTTTTTAATATTTATGTTTGCTTTAGCACACAGCAAACCAATCATGTTACTCTGCTGTACTAGCTATTTTATAGAAGTAGACAAAGACATGTAGGAGCTTGGAATTGTTTAGTCTCCTGCAAACACTTAGCACACTCTTCCATTGAGGTCTGAAGTTATTGTGACTGCTGATATGCTTAGACTTTATTCTTTAACAGAATCTGGGTCTAAAAATTATAATAAATACTCTTGCAAAGATCCAGTACCAAAATATTTCCTTCTTGAACAATCTCTTCATAAGTTTATAGTATCACCAATATTAAAAGTTTTCTGTTCAACAACATGTTCCACATGAAGAGAGACTTGGCTGGGAGCATATATATCCCTTCTAATTATTGCAAACATACTCAGTTAAATCAGTATAAAATTATCTTCCATGTTGCTATTGGGGATCATTCTGCTGTATTCATTTGGATGTCAAAGTGACAGGCCATTAGCCTGAGGGTAAACTAATTATTTAAGGAACTTTTCTTGTTTTGTACAATGAAGAAATATTCTTGAAAATACAACACAAACATAGATATCTGTGTCAGATGATGACAGTTCATTTTTTAAATATGAAAATGTAGTTTTAGCATTCAAATAGTCAAGACAGTGGTAATTTAGAATAAAACAAGAACAACAGTCATTAAATGGCTGTGTTTCTGGACTTAGATTGATGCTTAACACATTGATCTTCAATAGAAGCTTTCCATATTCCATCTGTTAGAATCTTTGACCTTTTCTTAACACCATTAAAAGATAAAATGTTAATCTACTGAAAAAAGATACATGACCTTTTAAAAGTGAACTGTACCACTTTACAGTCTGCCATCATTAAAGAACTTTATGCTCAGGAGCGATGCATTATGTGTATCATAGCAATATAATTGTTTAGAATAATGTAATTGTTCAACCAAGAAGATATATACCATGCATAACAAAAATTAGAACTAGAACTATGTGAACTTTGAAAAACCCAATCAAAATAGCATGGCAGATCAAGGCTTACTTTCAGTTTCAATCAGCCTCAACCCCAAAATTATTTTTTTATTAATATGCATGCCCAGGAGACGTTGCTTTAAAAAAGAAAAAGAATAGTACTTTGTGACAAACGAAACTATCATTGGCAAGTGAAGATGCTTAACTTCCTGTGTTTTAATCACCTATTTTTACCTTTTCAGTGTAAGGAAATAAATGTGGAACTAATATTTTAAATTGTAGTAAGGCGTTTTAGTAGCAACAGAATGCTTAAAAATGGCACTTACTTGTTTGTGCTAAATCTGAATAGCCTTAAACTAGAGTTCCTAATAGCAATGGCCACAATTCAGAAAAGCATCCAGTTCAGCAAAGTACTTCAGAACACATTGAGTTTTGAGTACAGGATAATTTCATTCCACTTCAAATTGAGCCTCTGTTTTCTGAATCCTGACCAGAGAGAACAAACTGAGTACACGAGACAGGTTCAGCTCACTTAACCTCATCTTCTGATGAGTTCTGTACTTCAGATGGAGCCCCTCAAAGTAATCTGAGAGTACAGCCATCTAATTAATGATGTGTCTATGTAATAACTGCATAACAAATGACAATAGAAAGTCCAAATGTCTTCTTCGTTTGAATATGTTGTTCTACTAAAATTTTTTTTATTAGACAGGATAAAAAGCTTTTCTACAGAGAGGAAGGCTCATATTCTTCTAATTTCAACATAAGTTTCACTGAAGTCCTTAACTTAGTCCATTTTCTCCAGCAGCATCAACGAGCTTAGGCTGGATGATTGCTTGGAGTATCACCTGTATGAACTTCTATATGTCATTCAGTGGAATTTACTCCTAAGGTAAGTGGTTACATGCAAAACCAAAATACTATTCTAAGATGACATAAACTTAGCTCCTGCTATTAATACTATTTGTTCATAAAAACGTAAGTAGCATTGGCAGTGTCACTGTGGAATGGGCTCTCAGACAGGCCCGATGGAAAGGGTGCATCTATATTAGCAACTTAGGGCACAAGAGGAGTTCTTTCTTGCACGAATTTGCCGTGCATCTATACTTGAAGGCTTGCGGTGGGCACTCAGAGCTTTTTCTTGCCTCATGAAACAGGCTGAAGTCACATGCTGGGTTACCGTCTTGAGCAACCCGCTTGCAATGTGGATGCACAGTCCTCTAGAAGTTAACTCTCTACATATGCATGCTGCATGCCTAGGACTGGAAAATCGCTTGAACTTCATTATTAGGAAAGACATCATGTGGATATATGGTCCTTGAGCCATAACCGATCACAGCAAATTGAGCCCTGGTTTGTTCTCCTTTGTTCCACAGCAGCTGGTAATGTAGGCCTATGAAAGAAATTGCATCTAATGAACAGTAAGGGAGAGCAGAAGGAATAAATGAAACAATACTGTCCAGTAGGATAAGCAGTCTGCCTGCCATGTTAGCCACCTAGCCATTTTTGTATTACTATTAGTATTTCAAAGAGCTAGATTTTAAGTAGGAGGATGAAGGATGAAGAGATACCCTATATGTCTCTGTTACCAAATCTTATGATCTTAGCAAGAGTTTTGAGACATATGGTAATACTCTTTAAGCCTCAGCTGTAGGAATCATGCTATTGTATGAAACTATCAGAATTCATCAAAAAAGGTAAATAAGTGTGTAACCATCATAGAGAGAAGTTTGAAACTGTGAATCCAAAATAAAAATTGAACAAAATCCGAGAAAAGGTACTTTAAAAACCTGCATGATTTTCCTTTCCTTATTGCTTTTTAGAGGAAGTTCCTCCTAATGATACAGAAAATGTAGGAGAAGGCACAGGGTTTGTTGAGTTTTGACTAGTAGAAAGACATTCTCTTCTGTTAATGTGTCGGCTTACTTTTTAACTCCAGTTAAAACTGTATTCTGCTTTGCTGAACATACTAGCCCTGTCTGTTTATATTTGTTCCTGTTAAATAAGCATCACCTCATTTTGTAGAGGCCAAGCATTTCATCTTTGAATTTAGTAGGCACTTTTTTGTCATGCTCTTTCATTGTTTAGACCTGCTTCCCAGTCCCAGCCCCAGTTTATCACCGCAAATTTCCTCTCTTGCATATTCTTCCCTCTAGGTCATTGATAGTGAAAGCAAGCAATATGTTTCCTGGTGTTCAACCATGTGGCACTTCACTAGTCACATAATACACTAGATAAGCAGATGACAGTCTGTGCTGCTCTGAATAGCATATGTGCATGCCATCTGAAAGCCAGGAGCAGGATCATGTAGATACAGCCAACAGAGGGAGTCAATGGCAGTAAGGCACTAGCCATTCAACCAGTGCTTCAGAGAAAAGAAAAATGGACAGCTTTGCGTTTGTGGGCAAAGAGGAGATGATTTCAGCCTGTTTTCCCATTAGTCTGTAGGCATCTTTGACAGACCACGTGGTCTTTTGCTTTCAGGCTGCAGGTTACCTACCTTACTTAGAAGCTTAGTTCCACCTCTGCAGGAGGAGGTGGTACCCCAGCAAAATGTCAGCTATTTCAAAGAAAATTTGGCTTTTCTTATATTTTTTTAATGCGGATGGGGAAAATATGACCCATAGCATTTGCTTTTGTGTCTACTGAGTGTAACTACTAAGTAGTAGACAAAAGCTATATTTGTCTAATTAGCATTACCAAATAAAACCTGCATTGTAAAGAACACCTGCTTGCTCTTTCTCTTACAATATAGTTGTAGTGCTTAAAATCTCCTGTGCATTCTCATAACTTGTTACCAAAGACAGCTGAATGATACAGACCTCATCAACCAAAGTGGTGTTTCCCTTCAGACTAAGAGAGTCCTAGATCTCAGCACTGGTGTGTATAATAAAGAGAAAGACTGTCTTTTCTCTTTGACAGAAGCAAGCTGTCGCAGTAATAATGAAATGAGATGCAGAAGCAAAAATATTTCAAGATGTTCTCAGACACATTCAGGCAACATGTAAATAGAATAATAAATCTGGTGAGAAAGATCTGTTTATTTTTTGCACAACAGGACAAAGATTTTTTTTTCCATTTTAAAACACGGATTTCTTTTCCCTCCACCTGACATTGCGCAGTATACCACAGAGCAGCTGTCCGCAGCCAGAAACTCATCATTCACTCTCTGATCAGCACATACAGTAAGTGACATGGAACTCTGCTTAATTCTCTTGTGTCTTCATGAAATAATTTCTTCCCCAACCAAAGAAATGTGCTGTTTACCATAATCTCAATTTAACACCTACTCCCAGTGTTCAAAAGTAACTGTCTGCATTTGAATAGGTTTTGAAAAGCAGAAGTAACTGCCAGGGAAAACTAAACAAGTCATGTCTCTCTTCCTTGAAAGTTGGAAAAGGCTTTAGTTTTTTATCACAGTGACAGGTTACATGGTAAATAAAGTCCAAGATCTTTGCTTTGGCCATTTCAGACAAGAGCTGGTTAGAAGTGAACAAAGCTGAAGGGTGGAAAGCTTGAATTAAACCCAAATTACACATTAAGACAGTTGTTCAAAAGGAAGTGGCACACGCACGCGGAGTAAAACTGTTTTTTTTTTTTTTTTTTTTTTTGGGGGGGGTACAGTATGACAGATAGGGGATGTTTCTCCTGACTTATTAAGGAAATCCCTTGAACTAATGAATGTTCAGTTAATGAGCAGTATGGAAAAGAGACTTTGGAAAGCATTCCATTTCTTAGAGGCTAATTTATTTTTTTTGCGTTATGTGGGAAACAGCTGGGAGGATCTCAGCCCCAAGAAAGCTGGTGGTGGTCCCTTCTTCCCTTGGATCACCATGCATAACGGAAGATAATTTTTAAAACACTCCCTCATTCAGATTGGAATGGGATATTATGTCCTTTTATCAGCAATCAGAACTAAGTGCCTGTTAGTATTGTTGGATTAGTTAGGTTTCTACAGATTTGGGTTGTTTTGAAGTTAACAAAATTGCATCCAGCTCAGAAGTGAATGATATGAAATGTCCTGCAAGAGTTCAAAGTCTGCATCAGAAGCAGCCTCACCGCACCGCAGCATGTAAAACAGGTATCGATGCTCCTATGAAATGCAACCTGGAGCTAGGGGCTGCTCTAGGAGAGAAATACCTCCTGCAGTTCTGCCCTCTAACTTGTAAGTGTTGTGTGTATGATGTAGGGAAATTTGTGTTTGAAAATTTAGAAATATGATGCAAAATATTTTCCTCCTTTTTGGAGGAAAAGGAAAGGATACTCCTCCTTGTTGGGATTATTGTTTATATCACTGTGTTGATTTACTGTAGGTAAATAACTGCTGATGTAAAATCTTTGCGTAATTTTTCTGAAACATGATGATGAGTTTTTTGTGTCATATAAATATCATTGTACTGCTAAATACAAAATATTCAGTGGGAACTGAAATAATTGGAAATTATTATTCCACCAAGGAGTCAGTAGTTGCCCCAATAAGATACTGTAGACTTTCAGGTGTCTGATATATGTAAGTGTCTTCTCCTGCAAGAAGAGGAAAAATACTTCTCCTCTCCTTTGTTCTCTTCCTGTCTTCTTTCATATTAGATTGTTTATTCCAGACCACTGCATTAGCCACACACGGCCTTAGAAGGGATACTGCATAAGGTGGTTTTGCATCTGATCTGCTGGAAGCTGGACAGCATTTTGAGTTATCTACATGTGTTTCATTAGCTGCCTCTCCTTTAGTCAGGAGAAAAGATAAAGCATTTCATTATGTAACTTTCTTGCCAGTATCCAGGTATGCACCATAGTTACAAATTTTCAGATAAGCTGTATGTACCTAATCAGAATGAGCTTGCCCAGGCACAGCTTTTGCTGCTAGAAATAATGCATTTTAAAGCATATTGACATATGCATTAAATGAAAAACACACTTGGAATTGAAGTGTTCAGTTGCCATAGAAGAGGAATAGAATAAGTCTTAATTTTCCTTTGAGGGAAAGCTTTAATAGAATTGCTGCTACATCATAGTCTTCCAGTTATTGTTTAAACCCCATAAGATACTGAAGGCTTTTAGTGTTTCTACCAAGAAAAGAAAAATATGAATTCATTCTTGAGCTCAGATTTGGCAGGCAACAAAGCTATTCTAACTTCTATTACATTTCTTGCCCACCAGCATTACCTTATTGCTGTTATTTCACTGAAGAGTTTTAGTGTCTTGAGCCCCTTGTACCTCATGAAAGTTGAGAAACAAAATCTGAGGCCACAAGGAGTGTGGAAAAAGGTGGTCTAAATAATCACAGTAGGTAGAGAAAACATAAATGAAATGGAGTACAGCATACCAGCAGAAGCTAACAAAATGGTGCTCTGCCAATGTCGTTAGTGCCGTTCATTTATGTGTGTATGTGGTTAAGTGAGCATGCGCAATAATATGGTTATTTTGTTGGTTTTACAGTTCTTGCAGAGATGGTGAAGAACTGTCTTTGGTTGATGGTACCATTTCTCAGATTGCATATACCTCCCCTATTGCTATAAGATGAACTCAATTTACCATATTTCCATTATCTGTCCCCGGTGATTCAAGGACTGCTTAGTTTTCTCAGCAAGCCAACACACAGTATTATATGTACTTGGAATAGGATCTCATTTCCCCTCTCTCATGGCTACTATACCCTCGGCAGCTGAGTTTTGTGTTCCGCAGTGCCCGATACAAATAAATTGCAACAACCCAGGGCCTAACTAGAATCCCACTCTCTCAGGACTGTGTTACCATGTCATGCAATGTGGAAGCATGCCTAAGCCGGGCAGAACTACAGAGGGGAAAGGCTACAGCCATTTTAGCTTCCATCTCCTCTTTGACTGAATTGGAGAAGAAAGTGAATTTTGTGCTAAAATGATATGTGTTGCTTGTAATTTGATCAAAAATGGGTATATAGTATAGGTAAATAAATAGAAGATTGCTTACTCCTTTAATTCTGTGAATCTTAGGATACTATCGAGTTTGGCAGGTGTGTATTTTTATCTGCATTTAAAACACATATGATCTGATGCAAAAATTCTGGATTTTTATTCTGGATTTCAGACAATCTAAATACACAACAACTTCTTCAGATTGTAGTTACCCAGCCTGAAAACAATAGATGATTATTGCATAAGGAAATAAATAGAAGTGACTCTTTGTATGCATAAATACATTCTTTCTACATATCAGCCTTCCTAAACAGTCTGCAAATCTGCCCTTAAATTGCCTACCAAATGTTCTGCTCAGTGGCCAAAACTAGGGGCACACAGGCATCAGTGTTTCAGTTCATTGCTTTTTGCTGTTTTCAAGAATTCAGTGAAAGATACTGTTCTTTGAATTGTATTTGTTTAATCTATTATACAACAAGACCTCATATAAATTGTGAAAATGTTTGGACTCTCTATTTGCTTTCCAAATTTTGAAGATGAGGTTTGCAGATATGAGCTTGTGAGAAGAGCCAGGCTGACAACAGTGAGATGGATCTCCTTTGCGGAGCACGTACAGCATGTTTCCTTGTTGCCTTGTCAGTGCACTTCAGCCCCAACATCATCTCAAAAGCGAGCATCCCAGTTTGTTTTCTGCATCCTCCTGTCCTCAGCGTCTGTGCTGGGGTGTGTGGCTGGGGTTCAAGGGTGGCAACCTTTCTCTGTTGGGACGCAAAATGAACAAAGCAGCTCGTTTCATATAGGCAAGTAAAATGCCATCATTGGGCACTTGCAAGGGCCTGAATCTCCTAAAAATAAGGCTTCTTCATTCTCAGCTTTATTGAAAGATGTGGTAAAGAGGTCTTAGTCATGGGGAGAGTCACATTTCTGTGCATATTTCAGAGTCTTAAATTAAAGGCTATTTTTTAAAGAAGAAAATTAAATGCTATTTCAAATTTCTTGTAGCTGCTGACCCTTTAGGGTTGTACTGAGCTCCTGCCACCTACCAGTATTCTCGCCAGGCAGTCTGCGCAAATATTATTATTACTTAAATAGAGTCTGAATCATTACCTTGTGTTTTCACTTTGTAGTGAAGTGATTTAAATATAGTTTTCTTATGTTGGGATCCTTTGACAAACGCATAAATAGTTAGCGCATTGTTAGCAACAGTGAAAAGGAAATGGATGCCTGGCAGGAGGAAGGGCAAATAATTTTCTCATGCTTGCTGTGTTGTTTCTGTAGTGTAAATCAACTCTTCTCCTCTGAAAGTAAAAACTTCTTCCAAAATGTCAACAAAAGTAAAGTAATTAGGAGGAAATGTAATTCCTCCCTGCTGCTCCTTCCTTGCACACATTAGTAAATGAAAGCTATTTAAAGATACAAAGTGAGGTAGATTAATTGGAGCAGACGAGTCATTTGGGACCTGATCCTGGAAATGTTTACTCAAATAAGTAGCCGTTTGACTGTTTGCCTCAGTGAATTTTGTGTGCATGTGCAAATGCTTTCAAGATTAGGGAGGAGAAGGTTCAATCTTGCAGGATGCAGAGTAGGCTGCTCCAATACTGAAAAGCGTGTACTTGAGCTCTGGAGCCATCTCGTTGATCTCAATGGGAAGATGCATGTGCTTAGGATCAGCTGCCTTTTTGGATCACAGCCAGTTTGATCAGCATCTCCCAGGACTGAATCCTGAATGCTTAACTTTAAATAGACGAGGAATATTATGAGGCTACTTTGATTAATTAATCTCATTTGGAAAAAACAGACAATCAAAAAACCAAAGCACACCACAAAACTTTCCAACATTTACTTGTGCCTTTGGTTCATGTCTGTCATAAAATTAACTACTGTAATGTGCTTTTTCCTTTGCTGCAAAGGAAGCTGTAAAGCTCAAAGGCGTATTTTTTTCTTAGTGTTAGCAATTAATATGCCACGAGTCTTTGCATAAATAAGTTGTCTATTTTAAAGCAACTCAAATGGGCTATTTCATTTTATATGACTGTTAATTAAGATGTTGATTAGCCCTGCTATTGAAGCATTGAAACCCTTTCTAAAAGAAATGGCCACTGTTTCAATTTTATTTTAATTAGTTGGACTTTGAGGTTATTTACTACAGTGTCAGCTATCAAAGTAAAGCTATTTAATTTGATGTTCAGTCTAAGGCAGGTAGCATGCAGATTTCCACGTTTGCCTGTAACCACTGCCATTAACAGCAGTATGATTTAAGGTCATTTAAGAGTCATCAACCTCACAGATGGTAAAATGCAAAGTATCTAAAAGGGAAAATAACAATTGTTGTCTTGTCAAATAAAATCCGAACATTGTATTTTTTGTGAACACCCACTAGCTTCCAGCAATTTTATACAGAGTGCGTTTCCCTTTGGGCGGAGAGTGTTAGGTCTTCCCTTTTATGCATCCTTCCATTGAGACATGCTAACCCTCTCGGGAGGTGAAACCCACCCAGATATTTGTGATTTTAAAACTTCATTTGCGTCACTTGCAACAGAGATGGATCATTATTCTGGGATAAAATCACATCCTGCACAGTGAAAATAACAGGCAACATTTGACCTGAAAAGGGAAAGAGGAAAAAAAAAAAAAGAGAGACAACTTTAAAGTGTTAAAAGAAACAGACAGTGTTAAAGCTGCTTCAGGAAACAAATTCTCCCTGTAATGCAGTGTAATTACAATCTTTTCTAAGCTAAGTATAGTACCCTAGAGATTACTATAAGTAACTTATAATAGAATTTTTATTAGTGGTAGTAATTTTTTATGATAATTAGTGTAATCTGCAGCCAATAAAATCAGAAGATATATAGTTATCTCTTTTGCACCAGAAAAATATTCTTCAGGCAGCTGAAACGTTAAGAAAGAAAAATGTATTATTTTATGACCATTGTACACTTTTATGTTTTGATTGTTTGGTATTCTTTTTTTTATTAGCTCTTTCCACTTAATGGTGAGAAATGTGAGGCATATGCAATAGCCAGTATAAAGGGCCAGTTTGGGGCAAGCATTTGACATGTATTTGCTTTGGTAATTTTTATTGTGTCCTATCTGAAACCTCATTCTCTGTGAAAATTAGCAAGTTTTAGTATTTCTCCTAGGTGATGGGTTACTCTTGCCTCATACTCAGTATTGTATGCAGTGAGACTGCCTTTCCTTATGGATTAACAGCAGAGCCACAGCTGTTGAAGAAAGGTGTTTGAACAGCAGTGCTGTGCCAGGCTGTGGCACCGAGCCTGCGTGTCCCTGAGACTCTGCTGCATTGCCCCACAAGAAGCTCTTGCAGCACAACCCTTCTCAAAAGCTCCTAAGCCTGCAACAGGAATGCACATGAAAAATATTCTTTCCTATGTGTTACCCATCCCGTACAGTAGGGCTGTGTGCTAATGCAAAGGGAAGTGTCTGGGCTTTGACTTCCTCTGATTTGGAGGGTATTTCTGTAGAAGGAATAGCGCTGCACTGCTCTCAAGCCTGTTGGCTGGCTGGGAATATGAAGAAAGAGAACCATTCCTAACAAACCTATGGAAGGTCTAATTACAGTTCTGCTGTTGGTATTCAGGATCATATGTGAAGTCTTTAATTTGCCTGTGTGCATCTCTTACTGGCACTAGCTAGCAAAAGCTTTGCCAGAGTAAGGAAAGAGAAGGAAGGTAAGACATAGGTCTTAGGTTTATTAAAGCCATTTTCCAAAACAGCAGTTGAATTTAAAGCTGGACCAATTAGCACAGTCATTTCCCTTCGCGTGAAGACAGGGTGCATAATTATTCTCAACTCATTTGGAGAGGTTGGATTTTACTTCTTGAAAGGGGAAAAGGGGAGAGAATACTCTAGAATAGTGCTTCCGTAGAGATCTCAGATGGAAGGAGACTATTGTTTCGTATGTTATCTATGGCCTGATACACTACTATTTTCTTTCCTCAGTTATTGACACAGTAACCCCTAGATGACCCTCTTAATCTGTATTGTCATCATTCATTGGCAGCAGTTATAGGCTAGGATAAAATAAAAATTTTAAAATGTCATGCCATGACTTAAGAGGAACCAAAGAAGGTTTTCTTCATCTTCCCTTGCCTTATGACCTCATGTTTAGCAGTTATCCCAGGGAGTAAACAGGCTGGTAAACCCCAGCTGGCATTTTCTACATGGTGAGCAATATTAAGTCTGCTTTGGAGACAGAATCACTCAGATTTGGTATGGGGCACAGATAACGTGATAATCCTCCAGGTTCCACGGATGGGATGAGCCACTCACAGTAGGCTGTGCAGATGTTCAAGCTGTGATCAGGCATGCCTGGAATTCCTTGGGCTTAGGCTTCACTCAGGACTGTCTGAATATACGTGAAGAGTGTCTGTTGGCTTCCACTTAAGGAATGGCATAAATTCTCCTGGATTCTTTGAAAAGTATTCCTGCAGAAGCAGATCAGAGATCTGTTACATTCTCCTAGGCTTTTTGGACTTGGTTTGTCCTTAACTGGGATAGGAGAGGGGAAAAGAAATGGGGAAAAAATGGTGAGATCTTGCCTTAGAGGTGCCAAAATGAGATCAGTACTCTCAGAAAATGTACAGATCTTCATACTCCAATCTTCCTGTCTCAAAGAGCTAACAATGTTGACAGTTGACATCACTAGCACGTGAGTTAGCATCTGTTGAGATGCATGAGGTAGATCAAGCTTCTTAGAAGACTGTCCCACATTGTCTGTCTCTGTTCTTAGAAGTCTGTCCCACAAATAGGGGCAGACATCACTGTAGTGATGTGATTCATATTTTCATATGCAGTTACCGGTGATTCCTATTTTCAAGGCTGTCTCAGCGAGCATCACTAATGCAGACCTAAGGTGTATTCAGATGACTCATGTTTAAGCATGGATTTCATAGGCCTGTTTAGACAATCTATGAACAGAGGTGTGTTCCTCTAAAGACTTATGGAAGGCATTGGTTACATTCCTAATAAAGATCCATTCTGGGGCCTTTGGCAAAGGTAGCACGGTGCAGACCTTGAATCTTCGGGTAGATTCAACCGCTGTTCACTATAGTAGAAGGCCGTGGTAAGAAAACAGCCTCCTGACAGTGGAACTTCTGCCAGTGGTCAAAAGATCAAGTATCTGTGCTGATTCTGCTGGATTCCTATCTAGTGCTAGCACTTAAGAGACTGTTGACCGTGAGGTTTCTCTGACACTCTTGTGAACCCTCCCAGGGACAGATGGATTTACTCTTGAATGGCTCCATTCTTTTCTCGTTGTGAATAGCACTGGCAATTGTTAATTTGCCCACACTGCTGTCATGCACCGCAGGGTTCTGCTTTGTCACCCCTCCTGCTGACCATGGCCTCAAGGCCACTTGGTCTTGTATTCTAAAAATGCATGTACTTACTGTATGTGTCCAAAATGTCTTTTGGGAGGAGGGGGTTTGCAACTGAGCATGGACAGTGCATTTCCCCTTGCTGTGCTTGAACTTAAATGAGAGGGCATTATTCATGGGTTTCCAAATTTCAAGCTGGATCAGTGAAATTCATTGTACCTAAGGTGACATCTGAAGAATATCTGGAAGGTTCCTGTAAGAGTGCAAAGCAGTTTCTTGCTCACTTGGCCTCTTCAAAGCATGCTTTGTTTGCAGACTGCTCTCAAAGTTCTCAAACTGAGCACCAGCGGCCAATGCATTTCCAAGTACAAATAAAAGCAGAGTTTTGAGCCATCAGGCCCAATAATACAGTCCTTTCTCCTTCCCTTCTTTGTTACATCTCTGCAGATTGGATCAGCTGGTATGCTTCAATTTATAATGCATTTGGTTAAAGGCAACTGTTCTTCTTTTACCGCCATCAGATCCCGTATACGTTCCCTCCTCCTGCCTGCTGACCTTTGAGTTATGTAGCAGAAATATTTCACAGACTAGTTCGTAATGGTTGATAGGCCTGAAGGATTTTAGGCGAAAGGAGTTATATTTTCAGTTTTAGAGTCTGCGAATACCTTATTAGCAGACACTGGATTATGTGGTAATTTGTCTAGAGGTTAGAACAGGTGCATAGCATACTCCTAGATAAATAAAGCTTAAATTGTAATTTCCACTGCAGACAGATCAATCTGTGTAATTTAGGTGACTGAACTTTTATAGTTAGTGTGCAAGTAAAATACCTTTTTTAGAACAGCGGCTGTAAATTGATAGTGCAATTTGTGTTGTGAAAATTGGTCACTGTATTCAATTATATATAAAAAAGCACAGTCTTTTGAACTGTGCCCACAAGATGCCAAAAAAAAAACCCCAAACATTCAGATGTACATGGAGACGTTCCTTCCTATGACTGGCATTAGACTTCAGGGGTTGTTTTCCTTTCTTTTCCAGGAATTTGGCATATGCCACAATACCACATCTGGTAAAGGTTTAACTGAAAAATTACTTATTTCTAAATTCAAATGATTTTTTTTTTGCAGTTAAAATGTATATCCTACGCTGCATGGTTTTCATCCTTCCTGGTGCCGGTTAGGTAACAAATCATATTGCCTGCCTCTTGAGATGAATTTCAGAGTAATTCACTGTGCTATGTACAACACTACAAAGAAGCCACAATGCAAGTGATAAATAGTAGTAGGTTGGCAGGGGAGGGAGGGAGGTTCTTCGAAGAAAAAATATACTAAAAAAACATAAGATTAGTGATATCACCATCCAAAGCGTGAACTCTGTACCCCCGCTGGAAATTCACTGGTAAGTAGACCCCATGGAGAAGACAAAAACAAGAACCAAAAGCAAAGGAGTCTATGGCCCTAGCTGAGAAATCTAGGACACATCTGACACCCATTGAAATCCATACCTATGAATCCAGGGGTAATTAGGTTGGATTCTTAGTCATCAGAAAATGGATTAATTCAATGTACTATCCCAGAGGAAGGGACAGAAGACAGCTGAGGTGGAAACAGAGACAACTGATAATCTCTTCGCTTCCGATAATATTGAATGCAAGAGATGTTCCCCCTGTACCACTCTAGAGTCTAACAGGTAATATCAGTTGTTTTAGCTTAGCAAGTAAACACCTGAAAGACATTGCCATTTCGATGGATATAATTTCAGTGCCAAATTGAACCAATATGAACTGCTAGAAATCCATTAATCTCAGGGTTAAATGTGGACTAATATGATTTTATTCGAATTTTAAAGTCTTAAGTGCAATGAGAACCTACCAGCTATTTTCTGAAAGGGAATATAGCATGATTTTTTTTTCCCCCATGACTGGCAATAATGCTTTTATTTTCCAGTGATAAAAATGCTCCAAAACTACATTTATGCAAAATGAAATATTTTCAGTTTGGGGCTTTCCCCTTTTGTCTCCCTGACCCGTTCTCCACTCTCTGAATAAGCAGAAGACTGAGAAAACAATGTTTGTTGCTGTTAAATGTTTTGTTCAGCGTTTTCTCCAGCTCCCCTACACACCACTCAGAAAGTCAATGGAGTATTTTTGTCAAGAGGCTGCATCGTGAAAAAATGCCAACCAGTTCTAAAAATAAGGATTCTGTTACTGTTTGCGATGTCAGACTTAGCTAAACTGGCAAATAGGATGCAGTATATGCTTCTGGCTTCGACAAAAAGGAGAAATTATCAGTACGCTAATGGGTAACAAACAAGGCGTCTCGCGTGGGCACTTTCTTCTGGGCGGTTTCCAAATTCCGGGCTAGAGTGTAACACTGCTGCTGTCTCGTGGGAGGAAAGACTAGTGTGAGGCCAACAGCCAAACTCCTCGTGGCAAGGGCTGCAGAAAATGGTGTGGAAATGGGTGGGAATAACCTCCTGGAATGGCCCCTTTCGCTCGCCTTGGGGTTTGCGCGGCTGCGGCAGGGTGAATGTAACCGCGCTGCCCGGTTCTCTTTGAAGGAGCAAGTTCTGCGCTTCGCTGGAGGAATGTGCCGCGTGTGTTGAAAGGACAGATAGGGAAGTGTGGCCAGGAATGTGATAGAGTGGATATAAACTAAGTGAAGACAAGTGTCCTCATGCTTGCTGTGGTGGTGACGTGCATTATCTCAGCACGTTATCAGCAGATAGATGTTTGCATTCCCATGGGTCAGCGCAAGTTGTCATGGTTGAAACTTCCAGTTATTTCTTATGGAAATAACATCATGGGGCAAAGAATGCACCCAAGTCCCCTGCTTCCTTGTGCCTCCAAACCCGATGTTACAATCGTGGAAGTGCTCTAGAGGACTTGAGTTGCGGTGTGAAAGTATGTCAATTGGTTTTTCAATGGTCCTTCACTTCTATTTATAGCAACAGAGTTGATTAAGACGTTTTATTCTCCCCCTGCCTTTCCCACTCATTGAGTCTGTTTGCTAGTGAGGCTGCTTAGGATATTTTCAGGGCGAAGACAGATTTTTTTTGAAAACTTTCAAAAGTAAGGTTTTGAGGCCCAGCATGAACGCTGGCTCTCTTTTTCTCTCCCTTGCTCTCCTGGAAGTGCAAACAGAAGAAGATCTAAACCTAGCACTTTCTATCCAAGCCCAGCTATTTGAAGCTAGTTAATTTTGCAAGAGCATTTAAAAGGTTTTGTTATCATTCCAGTGTGAAACAAAAACAAATAACAGAGCTTCAGACTTTTTTTGCAAAATGCAGTTAAGCAGTTGCCATTGTTTCTAAAATGCTAATCAATTATACGGTATCAGTTAAAGGATCCCTATAGATCTGTTCCTCAAATCCATAACAGACAAAACAAAACAAGAAAAGGAATCTGTGGCAGAGAATCTTGAGTCCTATATTTACTGATTTTTGTTTCAGTTTCTGTGTGTGAATATACTGTCTGGTAAGGTAACACATCCTGTACATAGTAGTAATCAGTCATAATTTCAAATAGTTATTATAGTAATATCTTCTGGTAGCTATCATGTGTGGCAACCTGTCCCAGGCATCTGTACTTCACAAGCCCATTTTTCTGTCAAATTTGTAATTTTTTAATGAATATATAGTTAGCCCACTGAAGCATGTTACATACGCCTTTTGCTCATCCCAGCTTTTTTCATCCGTCTTGTACCTGTTGTTTCTGTAAAGAAAGTATGAAAAGTAATGAGTTTCCAAGGTTATATATTTGCCCTCTGAAATTATTTGTGTCACAACTTAATAAATGCTCCAGTGTTCCTTTCTCTCTCTCTCTTTTTTTTTTTTTTTTCTTTAACTATATCTTTTCCTATTTTGTCCTGTAAATATAGCACTCAGGAAAGTGAGGGACAAACACCACAGTTTTGAGTCAAGTTTGCTCTGGGCAAGTTCTCTATAAGATTTTCCATACAGCTGTGCTCAAGTTTTAACCTTTGGGGCCTATCCTGATTTTTCAGTGTAAGGTGTATTTTAAATCAGAAAGGGTTTAGTGTGCCAATTTGCAGGATTTTTTTCTGTGTGAATGAATGGAGAATGTGATGAGACCATACAGCCAAAATCAGATACGACTCTTGTCTGCAGACATAACTCTGAGGCCTAGGGTGGTGATGTTTCCTTTTTTCCAAGGAAGCCTGGAGTGGAGCAAAAAAATGTAGTTAATAACGAGTGGGGCTGGTTAGCAATTTAAGAAAAAAAAAAGTAGTAGAAGTAGCCTAGCAACTCTGCCAGAATTAACTCGTGGTTTTCTAAACCCCTTAGAGTTGCAGATTTAGACTTATCAACCTGTAAACCACCAGTGTCACTGCAAGAAATTGTGCATAATGATAGTATGTTTTATTATGCACTGTAAAGTGGGCCTTATTTTAGCTTCCTTTGATTTGTGCTGGAGAACTAACTTCCTAGATTAAATGAACATAAACAATCCAAATGGCTTTAAACACATTCCCAAATAAAACAAGATTGGAAAAAACTGCAGTGGAATGTAAGCATTTTGCTTACATATTTTTTGTTTAAAAAAA
>NC_088110.1:6317500-6480000 GCF_036370855.1 Dromaius novaehollandiae
CAAACATCAGGCTCACATGCGCCACACAATTCTCCCACCCCAAACAAGAAAAAGAACTTCATAAATCATTAAGTCTCTTCCCTTGTGATCTTTTAATTCAGAAATTGAAGAATGTAAGAAAACCTGTTAATTGCACCTGGGCTTGTCTTAGCAAGAACTGAAACATTGAAATGTAAATGGTAAGGGGTGAAAAAAGCTGTTAAGAGTGACAGTAAAAAAGGGTGTGACATGATTTAGGACCAAGTAATATTGGGTCTTGTCACACAAATATTGCAGGCGAATGTTTGCTGTATTGTGTGTGCACGTATGTACCTTATGTAAAATAGCCACAGTCTGTCTGCTCGCGGAAAGCAGGGAGCGTGAGTGGGTAAACAGCTCATAGCAACAGATGAAAGGCTGGTGAAGTTCAGGCTCCCAGTTCAAAGGTTTCCGCGGTGTGCAAAGTGACAGTCGCCGGCTATTTGTGTTTCCGAGCTGCGGCATATTTGAATCGTTTGCTCATCTGCAGAGGCTCCCCATTATCCTACTCCTAGTTGGGTTCATCGGCTCGGCTCGGCTGGCTGGCTGCAGACCTATTTCATAGGGTGATTTTAGTAAAATGCATTTCACCCGCCTCATAATGCCCTCTCCTTACCCAAGAGAAGAGCCGAAATATTTTGTTTTAATTGATGATGCTAAATTATGGTACCAAAACCCAAGCATCCCGCTCACTCCATACAAGTCTCCTGCTGCCTGGCCAACACAGGTCTGTGATTCCATTTTTAAATCAAATTATGCTTGTGATAATATTGTCTTGAGCTTACAGTTGCTGACATGGATATTGACAAAGGCTTAGCCAGTATTTTAATAAGAAAACAAAATACGGGAAATACTCTAGAGTTTCCAGGTGGATCATTAACAAGACGCCTTGGAGGGCTGAGACTGCCAGCCAGCACAGGGAATGCATCACAGTTCGTCATACAACTTAAACTTCTTTTGACATCTAGTTATGTCGAAATGTGACTGATCACCTAGGGGTCCAGGCTCCTGTGAGGGAAAAGTTCACTGACAGACAGCGAACGAAGCTGATCTTAAATGAGAATCAAGAGCAAGCAGCATTCCC
Organism: Dromaius novaehollandiae; assembly: GCF_036370855.1. NCBI lineage: Eukaryota > Metazoa > Chordata > Aves > Casuariiformes > Dromaiidae > Dromaius > Dromaius novaehollandiae. The sequence goes on from NC_088110.1 coordinate 6,318,603, forward strand.
GCGCCTGACAGTCTGCAGCTGCTACCTGGGTCTGCCTAACGAAGACGAGCCTGCTCTGCTGAACAGCGATATTAGCATCTGTATGCTTCTGTCTCATTATCACACATCTGCCCACCTTTATTCGAGTGACGCCTCTTCTGATCTGACAGCTCAGGCATTGTCAGTGAAGAGATATTATGGGAGCCGGGTACAGCAGCTTAGGGTGTTAGCTTTTATTTTCTAAAGACTGTTGTACAGCTTGACAGTATAATGCCACAGAGGTAAAGGAGATAATTAACATATTGGGCAGTTTCTAAACAAAGCTGAGACAGTTATACTGGCAAAAGTGCTACTACTAGAGCGGCACTGTTTGCACTCTGGAAACATCAAAGGCTTGCAAGACCTCCCTTTAAAATACCGAAAGTGAACAGGTAGGTAGGCCGTGGTCCCCCAGCCTCGGCCTGAAGGTTTGGGGGCGCTGGGCCACCCCCGGGAGCCGCCAGACCTTTGGTGTGCTGCAAGAGCCGTCGCATTTGTTGGAAAGCGGTTCAAATATCTTCCAGCGTTTGAGGAGATGTGAAAAGGTTGGGGGGGGAGGAGGGGGAGGTTGCGTTTTTCTTTCTTTCTTGGATTTATTTTTACCCCACAGCACAAAGCTAAGTGCTTGTGCGAGCGTCACAGAGCTCATATTTGGATGGAGATTTAAGCCGTCTAAGTTGGAGATCACATATGGGATTTTCTGGAAATGCCAAAAAAACATACGAGAGAGGTTTCATCATTTGTCTGCTCAGTAAGAAAGTAGAAAGGCTTTCATAAAAAAACCCAAAAGTCAGGGAAATAGCGTTTCGAGCCCACAGTGTAGATGGACTGAGCTTAGATGACTGAAGAAGGCGATGTTCATGTTCTGCACTGCAGTGGAGAAAAGAAATATCGTACTGCGGTGTTACCGCCCGATTTACGTTCAGTTTGCACCGGGTGCTACGGTCTGTTTGTGCTCCAGTGATGGACTTGGATGGCGACGTGGTCCAGTGTTTCATGAATGTTTCAGATGTGACTCACTTCAGAAAACATAGCCTTTAAAAGTTGCCTTGTTTTTCTATATCGTGCCAAAAAATAGTTGATGTGATACACTGCAGCAAGAGCGTCCCTGAAAATGTCGTGTGTTTGAGCCCTTGTTTGGGTTTTTCGATGGTGCAGCAACCTTGACGCCCCTGCCTATAAGCAAAGCTGTAGTCCAAAGACCAGATCCTCAGCGGGTTTAAATGGGTCGCCCATTTATGGCCAAAACACTGTTTCCTGTTTCTGTGGCAATATGCAGATTTATCCTGCTGAGAATTTAGCCCTAAATTTCTAAGAAGTTAAGGACCTTCCTCATTTCATTCTTGGCTTTCATTTGGCTGCTTTTTTCTTTGTTCTTGAGAGAGCCCCAGGTTTCCGCGAGCTAATGCCGAAATTACCGTGATTCTGCATCAGTGCAAGCAAAGTCATGCCGGCATCCACACCGATGCCCTAAGAGGAGCTTGCTCGGACCAGGCTGGCAGACCCATGCTCGCAGTCGCAAAGTTCAAATACAAAATAAGATATTCATTTAAAAGAAAGAAAAAGATAGAATCCGTTGTCATTCATTCTAAAAAGGCATTACAGACTGCCAGCGCCGTACAGAAAAACAGGAGATGTTGACCTTTTTATTATAGACTTCCCTGTCCTGTCGCCCTCCCTTCAAAGGTGCCCCCCCCGCCTCGCACGCGCGTGCACACACACACACACACACACACACACACACACACACACGCACACGCATGCACGCGGTCTTCAGCTGTGTGTTATCTCAAATAATTACCCTGCGCTTCTGGCTGTCCCTAGTGACTGCTGCTGCTAAAAAAGCTACTCATTGTCGGTGAGTGAAGAGGGATTTCAAACCTGCTTCTTGTGGCCCAGCAACAGCTCTTAATTAACCACTCAGGTATTGAGCCGCCTCCTCGCCCGGCTCCCATCCATATGGCAGAACATGTCCGCAGCGATAATCACTGAAGGAAATATCGTATCAAAAAAAAGGGCTCGCAGAACAGAAAGCGCCCACAAATTATTTTTAATGATTCTCCTCTGGCGAGCAGGATCACGTGCCGTTTCGAGCAGGGCGGGGAGGGTGCCGGACGCGCCCGTGTCCGTGCCCGTGTCCGTGTCCGTGTCCTCGCCCGGGCCGGGCGTGGGGACGCCGCCGGCAGCCCCCGGGCCGCAGCCCCGCGCCGCGCGTTTCGGGCGCTGGAGGTCCGCGCTTCCCCAGCGCGCCGTGCTCCGGAAAACTTGCAGTCCTGGCGCAGGCAGGCGCTTTTCCCTCCGCCCGTGGTTTGTGGAAAAGCAAATAGTGATTTGAGTTTATAAATCTAATTAAAAACGAAGTAGCATTTACATTTTAAAACCTCGCGTATACCAGGCATACTGTGTCAAAAGATATTATGTATGATTTTACTTTGTGACAGAAACCATTACATTTAAAAATTCATTACAGCAAGGTTAGTTAGACACATGATGGATGCAGCTTTAATCCTGCCATATATTATTACAGTTAAAATGTAAATGATGAAAAATATTTTGTGCTTATCAGCATTTATGTGGAAATGTGTTTTACAGTGATATATGGTGTTATATTTCTATTATTATGATGAGAAAGAATGAAATACAAAAAGATGAAGTGTTTATTAAAACATGGTTACTTGTGATAAAATATTCTTGTTGTACATGACTTTAAACATATTTACTGAGGGCATTTGTCCAAAACAACTGTGAAATGTGTTTGCTATGCAAATCATTCTTTGTAATTTTTTTCCCTCTGTTATACAGACTATAGCTTTCTAATAGCCTAATGTAAAAGCCATGTAAATATATTTTTATTATTTTTCATTTCAGACATGACTGGGGGGGAACGAGGGCTGGCTTTGTTTACACACATGCCTCTATTCAGGTGGATGGAGAGATACATAAAAAGATAGATAGAACTGACATAAAATTTATCCTTGGAAAAATCTGTTTTGCTTTGCACCGCTTTGGTTGCAGGCTATCAAGGCGTGCGCTGGCCGGGGTTGGCGTCCCCCGGGAGCGGAGCGCGTCCCCCCGCTTCCCGCACGGCGGGGCGGCGTGGGCTGAGCCTGCCGCGCGCACGCCGGGCGAGTTGACACCTTGCAGAGCTGAAGCCTCGAAGTGCACCCCGGCTTGCAAGCTGACTTCTGCTCAGGCTGGATTTACACCCTCCTCCTCTGCACAGGGAACGGCTGCTTGCGCAGGAGCATCATCCCCCGGTAAGGGAAATCCCAATGTTTAGCCTTTCCCCAAATATGGCGAGTTTTTAATTGTGCTTGCATTTTAGAAGAGCCTTGCCAAGGCAATCTGTATAGCAATTTCCCCCTAATTTGAAGGGGGTAACAAGTTTTGGGTTCGATATTGCACGTTACAAATCCCTACACTGTGTAAGTTTTTTGTTTGTTTTTTTTTTTAAGAATTTATACTTCAACAGTGCCCTGCAAGAAGACTTTCTGGCACTGAGGGCCTGGTTTCCACAAGCAAAATCCAGTATAATCTTGCGCAGAACAATACAAAGGCAAAAAAAAGCTATTAAGTGACTTGCCCAGCATCCCGCAGGAAGTCTGTGGCAGAAAAGAAAATAAGAACTTGAAGGTCCTGAAACTCAGGAATTTAGCCATTATGTGTGTATTCCCACGTGTGCTCTGCCCACTGCATTTCCAGTGTACTTCAAGTTTGCTCTGCTGGTACTTCTGCTGGACCTGACTGACCGCCACATTATTCCAGTATTAAGTAAGCATAATCACGCAGAAGACACTCCATTACACCCCGACGTTACCCTACCTTGCTGCTACTTCCACAACGGACCCAGAGCTTATTTTCTGGATGTGCTTACTACAAGTTTATTCAGTTTTTTACTTTTTATATTTATTTCAGGAAACAATAGATTGAATAAATAAATTACACATTTACCATTTTACTACTGTAATTTCCAGTTTACACTGCTATACCTTCAAGAGTATTAGATTGATTTAAATTTGTTATAATGCAGTAATCGGCTGAGACTGCTTCTAGTTACATGAAATTGAGCCTATCATTAGCAGCTCAAATGCAGTTACTCAAAAAAATAATTAAGTAGCTCGAAATGTTTGTTTGTGACCAGGAGCACATATGCCATTCAGTCTTTAATACCTTTCTTTTGATACAAACAGAAGCAGGAGCCCTGGTGCTTGTAGTTCACTGAAGTGGCCATTTCCTTATAACCTTCCTCTTGTAACAATGTTTATTCAGTTATCAGGGAAGAAATATCATTTGTCCATGCAGCTACAATTACCTAATTTGTTGTATAAATTATTACTTTTTTTTCTCATCTAATGTTGATGACAGAATCATTTAATAGACTTTCAGTTGCTCAAGCTTGAAAATTGGTTCCACATTCTCCCCTTTTTTTTCCAGTTTTCCTCCCTAGGGTGAGTGCAATGTGGTCTAAATACAATTTCTATCACGCTTTTTTCTTTTTTAAACATCTGCTTGTATGAGGATGTTGTTGTGTACATTAGCGCTGTAAAGTTTAGCACTCTTCAGGGCTACCTTTGGCTCGCAGCTTCCTTGTTCCCTGGGCCAACCATAATATATCAGGAACCTCCGATATTTCCTATCTCAGCACTCCTCATAACTCTCCTGCTCAGCTGTCTGACGCTGTTTTCTTTAGGAAGTCCAAAGTGAGGGGGCCTGGTTGACCTGGCATCGGTCCTATTTGTAAGAATAAAACCTCTTCCCTGTCCACCTCTGGAAGGTTGTCGTGGTGGGGTCACATCCGCTGCGGTTAGAGCTATCGCGCCGGTGTCGGGACATGGCCACGTAACCTTTATTGTCCTCTCCTACCCTTTTGTTTGAAGTATAAAACCTACTCAGCTGGTTTTCTTCAAAGCTAAGGTTAAAGGATTTGCAACTGTGTCTTTGCTGCATAATTAATTAGGAAGGAAAAAAACCCAGCTATTCTCACGTTCCATATATTTTTGCAATATGTTTGTTTGTTTATGTAAAATCTGTATTTGCTTTTTAATTTTCTGTCTCCTGCTCTAACTGCTGAAATAAATGCCAGGCAGGCGTGTTGGCTTAGTGTCGAAGTTACTGTGTGGTTATAGGAAGAAATGGTGTGTGGAGCGGCCATCTCATTTCCAGCCTGCGAGCTATGGGCTGTTCTCAGAAGTAATGCCATTTCGGCGTCTGCGGTGCCGGAGATGTCACAAAGTTATGGTCTTCCCATTCGTGACTCAACTTGGTTGCCTATGAAATGTATTTATTTTGTTCTTAAGTCTAAGACTATTTGCTGAAAGCAGGATTATCACTTTGTAGACCACCAACAGCTGTTGAAAAGCAGGGCATAAAAGTTTGTTTATGTCTTTAATAACCCACTTAATGACGGAGCAAGCACATTATTCATAATAAAATAGCCTGGCATAATCTGACTTCAGTATGTGGTGTCAGGGAATTAAGACACATCTGCTATGCCATAAAATAACATTGTGTATACTATGTACATTAAAAACATGTGTGTATACGCATATGTATATTATATACATATATTTAAAATGTCTCAGTGGAATTCTACTTTTTTTAATTACATTTAGAAAATAGCGAAATGGTTAAATGATGATATTTTTACTTCTAAATCTGAATTTTACATAGCATTTCTGCTATATGGCTAGTTATAATGGCTAGGGACAGAATATATTATCAGAGTACATTTAAAGGCATATTTTCAAGCCCTAAAATTGGGGTTCAAAGTCTATTTTTAGCCTCCAAATAAGTGACCTAATTTTCTGAAGTACAAAGCGTTCACGGGTTCTTGACTTGATGAGGATGTTGGTTGCTCAGCAACTCTGAAAATCAGGCCAGTATTTAGGTGCCTAAATACAGGTTTATATTTACAGCAGAGGCATCCGGGTTTGCAGCTTTTATCAACACGAATTATTTGCGTCCCCATTGCACTTAGAGGCGAGAGGCCACCGTGCTGGGCGCTGCACGTGCAAGTCTCGTGACCGCCGCTGCTCTGCTCAACGTACGGCCGAAAAGGACGCGATATGGTTCATCTTCTCTTTCCACGGGGATCCTGAAGCCTGCGGGGGCAACGAGCGGCACCCTGGAAGGGTGCTGAGCAGCGCGGCTCCCAACCGGCAAGGCGTGTAAACATGGCTTAAATTTAAGCGTGTGAGATGGAAGTGGAGCTACTTGCATCTTAAAATTAAATGCATGTTTCACTAGATCAGGCCAGATGGTTTTACATGCTCAAAAGTGACATTTACAAGGTCACATAGGAAGTGTTTGACAGAGCCAGGAACTGAAACCAGATCTCCCGAGTGCCAACCCAGTGCCTTAATTTTGCTCGCATCCATTTTTTTTCTGATGGCATGTTTCTCTTCAGTGCAAACAAGCAGGAAAAAATGAATCCAGTAAGGAGACAATTAAGTTGTTTTTTCTTTTCATTTAGAAGGGCTGGGAACTCAATGCCACTGTGCAAAAGGCTAGCGCTTTCATCTTTTCAGCAAGGCATGTATTTATAGACTTTTTTAAAAAATTTGTTTCTTCTATCTTAAAAGAATGTAAGCAATCTGTTTTCATTTTGTAGGTGGCCCAGCAAATAAAAAAAGTTAAAAGTTAATAAAAATTCTATGCAGATATATGTGAACTAGATGAACTCTCCCAGTATCTGAATGTTAATCTGCTGGAAAATAGCTGCTGTGGTACTGGAATAGCTCAACGTCATCCAGCGAGGCACACTAAAAGCAGCTCTCTCATTGACATTTTTCCCCACAAATGCCAAAATAAACATGAGAAATTATTATGGAAAAAAAACCCAAATGAACTACTGGAAAGGCAACTGTGGTATATTTAAGCCTATTTCTTCAGCTTCACCTTTATCTTAGCTTTCACTAATGTATATGTTTTACTTGGTTTTACTATCCTTGCAAATTATCTTGGATACATTTGATTTAGTCTGTCTTTCTTTGCTAGCTCTGTTCCTGACATATACCTATGCTCTCTGCAAGCTCCCTTTCTGCCTCCGGTTTTAATCTCTCTTCAGCCTGCCTGTCCTTGTTTAACTCAAATCCAGCCCGCATCACCATGAGAAATACTCCAGGTGAAATGCTAAATTTTTCCTATTAATGCTTCTTGGGCCAAGATTTTACTCTATATATGAAGAGGGAGGAAGCAAAGAACCTCACAGGCATCTCTCACTGCACCTGCATGATGGGTACTTAGCGTTACCTCGCATCTCGGCTGATTTGCCTCTTTGTTTCACCCTCTGTTGTGTTTAAAGGACTTGTATGCATGAAGTTTGTGTGTCTGCGACCAGTTTACCTAAATTGGAATAATTACAGTGCATGAAAACTGGTGATTTCATCGCATGGGGCTTCTCTAATGCTGCATAAGAGGTTTGTGGGGAAAGAAAAACCCTTTCACAGGGAAAGCTTGGGCAGCCCCAGCTGCTCCGATGTGGGGGCTAGACTCAGCCTCCTCCCTACGGCGAGATGGGATGAGGGCAGTGCTGCCGGCTATGGACGGACGGCCATCGCCTATTTACGGACACCGAGCAGTGCTGTGAAGAACAGGCAAAAAACAAAGTGTGACATATCAAAAATGACTTTTGAGAAGAGTCACAATTTGCTGAAAAATAACATTGATGTGATTCTGAGCTTAAAATTTTAATAGGCCTTTAGTCTAGATTTAGAGCCATTTCTTGGTTATTTTATATCAAATTCAGTGAAACTGAAGCTTAGAATTTTTCAAAGAAAATATGCCCTAACTTGTTTGATATGTTGTACTGTCTCTTGGCTCCTGCTGGAATAAAGACCTATGGGCTCATTAAGAACTTTAAAGCTCCTGGTGGAAAGATCTCTTGCTAGGTAGCAATAATACAGTTTATTTCCAAGTTATGCTTAAAACCGGGTGCTATTCTGGACAAGTACACATTTTTCAGTAGAGTGGATGCAGAATCTGTTAACGAGAGTGCATCATCAGTGGTGTTTATTTTTCCTCATTGCTTTTCTTTATCTATATTGTAGCCTACAATGTACATCAGAACGGATGCACTAGGAGTAAACCAAAGGTCCTGTCTACGCATATAGTGCCGCTTCCACAGTATAGCGTCCTATCTTCCTCCATTCAGCACTTCTGACTAGCTGAGCCAGAGGTGGTGTCTTTTCTTGTGTTTTTATAGCCCTTGATATATGTTCTTCATCTATTACTTGTTTAAGGCTGTGTAAACTTTCGGTATTCCCAGCAACCTGGGGCACAGAGTTCCACAGTGTGCTTTTCGAACTTGGCACTAATAGTTTTACTTGATGCCCCTCCAGTTCTTGTATTGTGAAAAAAAAGAGTAAATTCTTGTTCCTGAACACTTTTTTCCATGACATTGTTGTTTTTATAAACCTATGCTGTACCCACCTTTCATCCGCTGCACTTTCTTCAGGCTGTAGGATCACCGTCTACTTAAATGTTCCTCAGAAGCTGTCCCATGGCTGTAAAATGTACCAAGTCAAAATTGGTAAATGGACAAGCAGTATTTCCTTTCAGGATAAAATGGCCACATGCTGCCTTTAACAATGCAGAATACAAGCTAGGGAAATGGCAGTAAAACTGGAAATATGCAGAGCAGAACTGATGCGAATCCCCTCTGCAAGGTAAGGGATTTGGGGCTGACACGAAGTTGGTCTGGGTTCCCCATGTACCGCATAAACCCAGGGCAGGGCCGCAGGGGCTCCCGTTCGGTCGCAGGTAGCATGTTCCTCTGTGCTCGGTAGCCTGCACTGAGGGCACTTTAAATATTGGATGGGGAAATTCTTAGGCATTAAACCAAGGTCTAAATCTGTCAGGCAAGAGATTGGATTGCAGGCTTTAAAAACATTGGTACACTTAATTTTATGTAGTTTTAGCCAGCTCCTTCATTTGGGGGCTTCTTGGTTTGTGGCACTGGCACTTACTGGGAAAACTGGAAATCTAGTACCAGTGTAAGCACCTACCCCAGCTTATTACAGAGGGTAAACAGCCAATGTTATTAGTAGATGAGGAGGAAAGGTAGATCAATATAAAGAAATACTACTCTCATTCTCTATTCCCTTTGTCACTGCCAGACCTCAGAATATTTCAGTTCATTGATGTCAGGAAGGATTTACTTGCCTGCCCAAGAAGCTGGTGCCAGATTATTCCCAGGCTGCATCAGATACCGATCAGCATGTAAGCTGGCTTGGGCAGCTGTGTAAGAAAATAAAATTTAAGATCACAGCAACTTAAAATACTGCTCAAGTTTATAATGTCCACATTGGTATTAGGCAACTTGGCAACAAAAGTGGCCAAAACACACGTCTCCTTTCACTGTAATGCTTAGTGAATACATCAGGTTGGTTAGACAGAGGGGTATAATGTTTTCATTAGCTGAATGAACACCTAGCTCAAGCCAAGTCTTTTACGGCTTCTGGAAACATTTTATTCACAGGGGGCAGCTCAGGGGTCAAACTCTGTTTAGCATATTCGCCTCCCTATGAACATGGCATTATTTCGTTTACACAGCGGCTTCCTCACCGATGGTGCCTAGACCCTCGCCTTACGTACCCTGACGGTCGGATGCCTTCAGCAAGCTGCAGCGCGTGCCCCGCATACCTTCCCATCGCTGTTATCACCGATGGTTTCCTCAATGGAAATAATCATTCACATTATAACTGCTGCCAAAACCCTCTGGCACAGCAAGTGCTCTTGGCCTGAAAGCCTGAAGGCGTTGTGAGGCCTGAACAGCTGGAGCGGCAGCACGGTGGGTCGGGAGCTGCCTTTGAATTGTGCGACAGGGAAAAAGATGTAAGATTTTCCTAGAGAAGAATTACACGTTGCTTTATGTGTATGTATAGAACCATAATTTGTGTTCAGTATCAATCTGAATTGGTGTCTAAATCTGTCTGGCCCCTAAAGGCGAGTTCAACCCACGTGCCTAGACCCGTGCATTTGTACACATAGGTACTGGTATCCGCGAGGGCACGCTAACCTTCGCTCTGTGTTTGTGCACCTCGAGGACCTTGCTCCCTCATCAGTTGCTACAAATTAAAGTTAAAGATAGTTAAATAATAAAGATTTTATTGTCATCAGTCATCCGACGTTACATGCCCAGTCACAGACTACGGCATCTTGTTCTGTGAGTCCTAACCAATATCAAACTGCAAGCACGTAAGCAATCCCTATGCCCTTCAGCTTGCGCTGCATCCCCCCGTCCCAGTGCTTCACCCGGCTCCATGAAGACCTGGCAAACCCGCCCTTCTGCAGGCACTGGCCATCAAACGTCCAGCGGGCGCATGTGGATATAATCATTGGGATGGCAGTATATATCTGACAGGCATCTGTCAGCAACACCGAGCTGCCTTGCTAGCCCCTGTCAGCGGGACGGCACCGTCCTGGAGCTAGCACACCTTCACGAGGTCAGTGAGGACCGACGATGATCATGTGCAGGATTTCTAAACAAAACCTGCAACTGTCCGTGCTTATGATTTCGTGCCCACAGTCCCACAAATCATCCTCCATGCAATCCCATCGCCGCATTGGTTGCATGCACTGAGGCTGCAAGGATTTTGGGTGTCAGTTGAAATATTTCTATGCAAAGATGCCATTTTTCATACATTCGAATTCAGAAGATGACGGTAATTGTTCTAGGCCCCTTCATAGGCTTAAACATGTTCAGCGAGTTCAACCAAACAAACTACTTGCATTACTTTTCTGCAGTTAAACCAAGTAACTTGCCTACCTGAGAAAGTGTCAGCAGCGTGAGGGCCTTTACGGGTCACGGTTGAGCCCTTATAGAGGTAACGTTATAGCAAGGGGCACACTGGAGACCAGGCCCAGTATGTGCCAAACTGACATGGGAATTACCATTTTCCACCAGAAGGAAAATATTCTTCTTCTGGACAACACCCATAAGCTCAAGTCTGGAAATATGGACATGAAATGCAGCCTGACAGCCCAAAGAGAGCCTTTTTGTCCTCAGACAGAGCAGAAAGAAAGTAAAAATAAATAAATAAATAACTTCCCTGGCCTTTTTCAAACGGCCATAGGGCCACCAGTGCCACCCCACCAGGTGTGCTGTGAAGCAGCGAGACCCTCAGGAACAGCAACTTTGGCCAGATCCTTGCGCCCGTGTCCCAGCCAGCACCTGGTGAAGGTGGTGAGCCCTGCTCCTCGCCTGCCCGGCCAGCCCGCCGCGCACCAGGCCCCACCAGGGCCACGACCCGGTGGCTCCATGGGGTTTGGAGCAGTGACACCCTGCAAATCCGCCCCAAGGGAAGAGCCTGGCTCCGTGTTAGCACTGGGAAAGGCTGCTGGCGGCCGTCCCCGGAGCTCCCGGCCCTCTCCGACCAGCGCGCCAGCCGCCAGCACGCCACCGTCGCCGCTCCTTGTGTGGTCCTGGAAAAGGCGGCCTCGTGATGGCTGCCGGTAATGAGGAAAACTGGTGTGTTTTTGTTTTGTTTCCTTTTAAATAAACTTGCCGTTCTTAATCTAGCAGGCTGGAGTCCGGCCTCGACAGCCCGGTGAGTAATGAGGTGCAAAGGAAGACAGGATGCAGAATTCGGCGGTCAGGGCTGAAGGTTGCCCCAAATTTAATCTCTGACTGAGCTGGAAGCACTGCGTCCCTGCCCGCCGCTCTCGCCTCGCCCGCCGCCGTCGGCAGTGCGGTGGCATGGGCGGACTTTGGCCAGCAGAGAGCTGGAGCCACGGCGCGGCGCTGCCCCGGCCCCGAGGAGCCGCCGGGACACCCCGACACAGCCCGTACTCCAGCGCCCACGCTCCTCTACAAACCAGTGCCAGGAGGCCAACGCTTGGTATCGTGGTCTGTATTTAGTCATGTGCAAAAACGCGATAATCCAGGGCAATTTCTGAAAGATGTGCCATTAAACTGTCCAGTTTCCTGTCCCGCAATGAAACTAGAGTTCAGCAAATACTTTTCTTTTGCCTCAGTTGGCTGAAATGAAAAAGTCCGGTTTGTTTTCACCTGAAATGGACCTGAATTTAGGGAGTTCCCCCCCCCCTTTTTTAATGCGGTCTAGACAAAAAATATTTTCAAAACAAAAAGTGCTGTTATGTACATAGCCATATATATACATATCCATCTATCTATCTATCTATCTATATATGTATGTATACACACACACACTTTTTATATATATATGTTTGCTGATAATTACAAAAATATGGTCTCTTTTAAACAGAAAACTTCAAAAGAATGTCAAAATACTCTTCTATGCCTTTTCCTAATGTAGACCCACTTCCCTCCTTGTTCCCCCTTCCCTCCGAAGTGGGCCGATGTGGCAGGTAATTTTGCTCCCCAGCAAACTGCGCTGTTGTTGTTTTACTCTTCATTGGCAAGAAATAACACCCAGTCTGAAATGTTTGTTTTCTTTAGGCCGATACATTGCAAATTTGTTTTCCAATTTATCTAAGTAGATGTACACTGAGTTGTTTTAATTATTGTGGGTTATTTTGCCTTCGGTGTTTTTTCCTAGCCTATCTTTTAATCCCAGGATTATTTACAGCCATAATACAGCAGAAGAGGCGATTCGCCTGGAGCGTTGCCTCGATCGCCTATTGCCGGCCCCTTACAAGCAGGGCGTTTGGGCACTCTGTGCTGGCAATTTGGGCAGTATTTTCTGCTGGTTTCCAGATAAAACAGTTCAAGAAGCAAACGGGCAATCAGGTTCATGCAGTGGCCCCGGTGACCCAGAGTGTCACATTGCTGAGCTCCTCCTTGCTTTGGTACCCAGCAGCGAGCATTAATTTCAATACCTTTTCTAACCTTTCAGCCTAGCTCAAAGCAGAACTTGGTGCGAGAAAAACCAGTCTTCTTACCACGGGCTGGAGGCAGTAAGTAATTCTTGTGCCGCGTGCATTGCTGGAGAAGTTTGTGACCGTGGCTGAATTACAGCTGTGCACGCACGACACATGCACGTAGTTATCATTGAAATGATTTTTGGCAGCAAATAAGAGAGCGGGCTGATTAAACTTTAAGAGTTTTCTCAACTAATTCGAGCTTCTTTAATCAGCTCACCTTAGCTCAGGTGTCCATCTGGTTGCCAACAGTCTTTAACATGCATCGAGGAGAAGAATATAGTCAGCAAATAACGCCGTTTCCATGGTGACCGCAGGTGGCTGTGGGTTTTATGTGCTCTCCTCCTTCCCGGATGAGCAGATAAAAGGTCGTTGGTATCACTGTCACCAGTAAGTAATAAGTCCAGGCTATTTTGTGGATTTTGGACCAGAGAAGACCGGCGATGAAGAAGTCAGCTTCAGCTGCGCCTGAATCCCTTTGGCTTGATACCACTGGAGCGTAACCACGCTGTTAGGGGCATTGCCGAGCAGAAAGGCTTTTGTGCCTCCACAGCTCAGGCAGAGGTGAGAATACCTCTGCTTTTTCAGATGGGTGGTTGTAAAATAGATTTAGATACTCTGAAGAAGCACGGCAGCTTAGTACCTGTCGAGGGCAGGTGAACATGATGAGCAGCCCTACAATTTTTTAGGCAGCACTTTGAAAGAGGGGCAAGTATAAAAGCTTAATCATAGGTTCTGCCTGCCAATGAAACAGTTCTCATGTGCGTGTACGTGTACGCGTGCATGTGCGTGTGTGTGTGTGCGTTTTGCCAAACTCTGTGATCTCTAGCAAAATCAAAACCAGCAAAACAAGAAAAGGAAAGCAAAAAGAAGTTTGCACTGGCTCACATTCAAGTCTGTTCTGACCAAATATCTTCAGCTGTTTAGGATAATGCCTGGTGTATATTGATGTGTATTGATTTTTCAATCCAGCACTTTAATTAGGCTCTGGTTGTTCAACCTTGCACCTTTGCTGCATCAGAGAATGAAAATAGCCAGCATTGCTTCTCCAGGAGCCTTGGACCTGAGACAGCGAAGCAGCGCAAGGCTGAAGGAAAAGCCTGCAGAATATTGACGGGGAAGCTGAATATCTCAAAGGCAAAAAGTTGCAAATCTATGTTTATCATTTTTTAACAAGAGCGGCCAAACATTGCCATACTAATCTTAAAATCTATGTTAAGGTCAGTCGGAAGTGAAAGAAATTAACACTCCGCTGACAACTGAACTGTTGTTTCTTTGAATGCCTGATGACCCTGTCTAGTCTACAATGTTGTTAAAAATTTATTAACTAGCTCAAATGCCTATTGACTAGAAATGAAATATACATTGTAGGCACAGCACAGCGCCGGGACGACACCATCGTATTTAACAATGTGCTGAGAGAACACCTCGCCGGAGGTACTCCGTGAATAGGAAAGCTTTCTTTAAGAAATGTTTGCTTCCCCATACTTCAAGATCTCTTTCTCTTGATGAAAAGCTGAAAAATGTAAATGTTATTGAGTAAATCTGAAATTGCATGAAGATGTGGTATCACTTTCTCTTACTGAGGGACAGACCTTTCAGTTTCTCATCACTAAAATAGGAGACCAAAGCACCAGAAATGAGAAAATAAGTAGCTAAATGCAGAGCACAATAGGAATTTATGGAGCTGTGAATACAGTAAATATGAAATTGTTGCATTTAAAGCTCCACTCGAACATTGCGTCATTGCTCAGTGTCTCATTCTGAGCGTATTTTCAAATATGCAATGTGAAGCTGAAGTGCTAAAAATGGTTATATTATGGCTAATTTGATTTTTAAAAGGTGGAAAGATCTAGTAGAATATTGATGCCAAACCTAAGTATTTTAAAGGGAAAAAAACCAACCAGCATCCCATGTATAAACGGAAGAATACCCTCAGTCCTAATGCTCTGAATGGTACTGTGCAAAACCATCACGTTCACGATCCTTTTTTCCTAAGCAGCCGAAGGGGGCTGGATGCCCGATCGCACGACCTTCAGCAGGATCCGCGTGCCCAAAGGGGCTTCCAGGCCCCTTTGACGATCCCCGCCCCGAGCCGCAGTCCCGGCGGGGCCTTCGTCCCCACGTGGGATCGACAGGGAAATCTCCGTCCGGTTGACTGAGACGCCTCCTCGCGCCTCGGTTTCCGCGGCAGGCGGTGAGACGCCCCAGGCCGGGCGCTCCGCTCCGCTCCGCGGGCTTGGCTCCGCGCCGGCTCCCCGGCCCGTGGCTCCTTCAGCCGTGCTCACATTAAACCCGGAGTTATTGCTGATAACGAAAGTCGGTGCCTGTTCACCTTCCAGCAGCAAGGATTAGCTGTTTACTTTCGCAGTCAAGAGCAGGGCACCATGGGAAGCTACAGCGACGAACTTTCAAAGCAGCTTCCATTATCTACTGTTTAGGTCAAGCCAGCTAGCACTTCTGAGTAATTTATAAAGTGCTATACTCTGAGGCATTGCACAATCTCATTATCATTAGTTTTTGCATATTTAACTACAGTTTTTAATTAGATGGTATTTTATTATTCATGCACATAATTTGACTCCAACTCAGGCAGTTCTCTTGTAAAAGGAAATTCATTTGAATCAGAAGTTTGTACTTCATGGTGTTTAGCTGGCAAGTGGTGCAAGTCTGCAGTCTATAATGGCTTTCTTTTAATTTAGCTAATAGCTATCATGTTATGTACCTTTATAAATTTGTTAAATTCATAGCACTGGGAGTTGTCTCTCTATGCGGTAACTGTAAGTAGTTTGCTGTGTTTGGCTTTCACATACAAACTGTTTGCTCAGGCTCCTTGATGTATTATTAAAATTGGTAATGGACTCCTGGGACGTCATCTAGTTATATGCCTTCATTTGCAGAATAAACCATGCGTTGTTTTCATCTTTACTCATGATTGTTAATGGCATTGATGATGAGAGGGGTGTTTTTTCCACTGCCTTTATCAGCACTGCTTTATTATGCAGGCAAAATAGCCAAGCTGCTGATTTTGTTTAAGGTTTTCAATTAGTCATTTGACTGAACACATCTGTTACTGGCAGGCTTCCAGCCCTGGACTGGAGCTATTACTAGTTTACACCTGCTGAACCATGGCCATAAGCTGTGAATGGGAATAAACCTAAATTGGCCTTTTAGATATGGTTGAAAAGTTGTGGTGTTGCAGTGTTTTACTGCAGTGTCATGAAGATATGAACTTTTCTGGCTCTGAGGTTTAAATCAGATGCAATACCCCATTTACCCAAATATCCTGCTTATAGGTTTGTTATTAATAATCTGTTTACTGCTTTACAACTGCCATGGCTTAATCAACTAGCATTAAGTAGATAAGATAACATTGTATTACAAAGGGTGGAACTCCTGATTAATTATGTTTCTAAACAAAACATAGCAATTAAATGCCAACTATCTTCAGATACCTTAGGTATATATAAAAATATGCTAAGAAGTCAGACATCTACTCAACCTGAAATGTACATTGGGGATTTCAGATATATTTCAGCTCTTCCACAGTTTCCATTTTGTATGGCTCTATTACCATGCCCTTTACAGAGATGAAAGGAAGTCTATTTGTCATAGCTGCCTATTCCTAAAACTATAAAACTCAGCAGGACAAGTGGATGCATTTGGTGCGGCAGTAGCCAGGTCACAGTGAAAGCAGCCAAGAGTTTGATTATTGCAGTTCAGGGAAGGTTCACGGAAGCAGCAACATTTCTGTTTGATCCAAATAATGCACTTGTGACTGAAATGAAAACATTTTCCTCATTGTGGGAAAGTAATGAACACCATTTCAACCCCCCAACTTGACAAAGGATGCTGGCAGAGCTACTGAGAGTAAGGTGCCATGACACTATTGCAGTTATAATGATTAACCTATTAATGGTTCTGTAATGATTGTTTGGCAGCATGGTTTGATTTACTTCAAAGAAACAAATATCCCTGTCCTTTAGGAAGCGATTTAATTTTCTTTTTGGTGAGTCTTGGATACCTAAAGAAAGAAAATGCCTGTAAAAAAGACTGCATTAACCTAGCACTCATTGCTCCCTGACGGCAGCAGGGTGCAAGGGGGCAGGGGGGCAAGGAACAAATTACTTTCTAGAAGTAAAAGACCTATTCATTAAAGTACTTGATACTTCTAGGCACCTCTCATCCTTAAATGCACGCACAACTTGAATGTGACACCTCAACCGGGCTCTGCATTCCCACAGCTTCCCGGTTTCCATCTTCACAGCCAAGCTCACACCCGTCAGCTCGCTGATGCAGGCCAAAGGGTTCAGAAAGGTGGCCAAAACAAGAATGCTAAAAAAAGTTTCTCTTCTATAACTCCTTAAGTTTTTTAAACTGTATTTGCAAAGAAAGCCATTTACATGAAAAGAGGCATTTTGGCAATCCAGGTTGGGTTAGCTAACTTGATTGACACAGCTGTTCAACAAAACCTGAATTCAGCTGCAGTGGGACTTCATGTTACTTGCTTTTTGCTGCTACGAAAAGAGCTAAAAGCAGAGCTTTCAGTATGAACAGCAGTCTCACATTTCCGCATGCTTTACTGTATCGCACAAGGTGACCAGGCGTCGGGCGGGCCAGGCTTTCATCTTGCCGACAAACCTGGTATGAGTCCTGGGGCATAGTATCAGCAAGGCCCGAATAGCTGGTACGTAAAGGCGGCACAAGTGACTCCGCAGCCCCGGCACAGCCTACTCAATCCCTGAAAAGGCCAGTGGCCCCCTTCATCGAGACTTCAGGTGGGATTTCTTCCATTCCTCTTAGGTGAGGGGGAAAAAAAAAGTCACCCATAACACTAGCACACCAGCCAATTAGTTGCCTTTAACAGTTTTGCCATCAATGTCAGGATTTGACCATCTTTTTAATAGCAAAAAAAATCAAAAGAGAAAAAACTCTTGTTTGTACTGCCCATCAGCAGCCAATGGATCAGTCACTTGCAGACTGCAACAGAACACACTCTATTTAAACAATTTACAATATTCACCTTTTATTCATAAACCAGATTTTCATTGTGCTTCGAAAAATCCTCATAGGTAACTGGTAACTACCACATTTAATTGCAGCAAGGGCAAAGTTAAAACTGACTTAGCCACACTCCTGCTAAACAACCAAAAAGACCTAGTTCTGGTTCTGACACACCTGAGGCGAGAGACAGCCGCAACCTGCAGCAGCAGAGCAGCTCCCGTCATGGGGGTCTGAAGCCCATGTTATAGGTACCAGGCAGTTCTCACAGGGACTAGGATGCTATGGTCTCTTCATCTCTTGGCATATTCTACCTTATAGCCTTTTTAGATGGGACTTTCAATTAAATCTAAAAGAATTAGTTATCTACTGCCATCAGAAGCCAAGAGGATTTGGATACCCAGCACTGCTGGCGCCTTTGCAACCCACAACTTCAAACAGTTTCTCAACAGTGCATAGCATTCCCCGCTAGATAAAATACTCACGCTAGCCAAAAAGAAAAGCAGTATGCAAAAAATACAAATAAGACACACTTCCTTTACATGCTCCCTGATATCCATGCAGACATTTACTGGGCTGCTAAGGGTTAATTCTGATACTGAATTGGCCCAATCAGGTTCATTTTTGCCATCTTATTAGGTTAAATAAATAGAAACTTCTCGCAATATCCATCCATAACGATAAGCAATTCTCACTATAATGGATGGCTAATATATAAATTCAGCCCACATCAGTTTTGTGTCAACTAGCAAAAACAGAAACAATGGAAACTAGACAGTCATGGCTCTGCATAGGTCAACAACCAAGGTTATCTGTATTCAATTACTGGTATCTGCAAACTTGCATACTGTCAGCTGATCATAGACTAAATGAAAACTTATCATGCACAGAGGCAGCAAATACATTTATTTGAAGCAGGCATCATATTAGTTCACTGGTTTGACTGTGGTTAAGGGAAAAAAAGGGGTTATCAGTCTTTTGGGAAATTCTTTCAAATATAACCTGCAGCAAATTTCTAAAATTGGGATTATCTATGTTATAAATCTTTGTTCAAAAGTAGAAAAGGAACAGAAATTCCTCCATAGCCCTCAAAGACAATAAATTATATTATTTAACAATAGATAAACTTAGGGCACCTTTCCTGTGGTACAGCCCTATTGTGAATTAAGTTTTAATCTGCTTCGCCCCAACATCTGTTGTGTGGAACCAGAGAGCTGGCTGTATTGGACACCGACAATAATTTGTTTGTTAACTGCTTCTCCGGAACAATATATCATTTCAGAAAACAAAGCCTACTAACACAACGCGTATTTATCTGTTTCCTCTATCTGTGTTCCTTTTTCCATAAGTGCAAGTTCAGGCTTTTGAACTGTTTTCCTAGTGATAATTTGTGATGCTGTTAGATTCATAACCCTGGAAAAATAGCATTTATTTTCAACTTTTTTGTCATCTTTGACCAACAGATGTTCTGTTCAAAACCTGAAAGCACTCCTGAGGTACGTACCAGCAAATTATAATTGTTAACGCCCCTGTGGAAGGAAAACGTCAATAAATATTTGCTATCACTAGACTGTTTGGAAACAAAGCCACTTGCTTCATAGACGTTCATGTGATTAATCTTTCTATACAGCTTTTCCAACAGTCTATTCAATTAGAAATTTAGCATTTTGTTTCTTTTCTGAAGAGGAAGTGAAAAACAGCTTTACAGTAAGAAAAAAATACGTAAAAGCCTGTGAGCAACCTGTATCCCACTGTACAATAACACATGAACGAGTTTTGGTGGTACAAAGGTGACCACAGAAACAAGCAGTGATCCAGCTCCAGCATTTTAAAGCTCTACAGCGAAGTGGCAATCGAGGAAACAAAAACATCTGGAATTGTGATGCAGATAAACGCCCCAACATCTGTCTGCTAATGAGAGTTAGCCATCCCTATGGATAACCTCCGCTGGCCAAATGGCTTTGCTGAAACCACGTTTACCTACAAATCCCCTCCTTTTGTGAGAGATGGTGGCTCGTATTTCCCTCTAGTATTTTTAAAGATCAGACTCATTCCTTTCTTTTGAGGGCTAAAATGCCTTTCCTTATAGATGCTTGAAAAAAGCAAATCACTAGAGCTTTCAAAAAATAGGTCTGTGAGCTGGGATAGGCATTCAGAAATATCCTGCAGAAATACCATAAAACCATAACGAGCCAGTTCAGCTAAAAGCTCTAAACCATCCTTCTGTTGTACTCCTATGCTATTCCTATTCCTATTCCTATTCTATTCTATTTTACGTTAAGTTCTTGCATCGCCCCTCATTTTATCACTGGGTGTGTCCGAGCTCCTTATAGTGCTATACCGAAGAACAGGACTAATGCCTAACACATGTTGTGATGATTTGGGGAATCAGTCCCTGAACTGCTTAAAACGAACTCCATCTTACACTGTGGACTGCACTGCATCTGTTTCAGAGAGCAGACTGCACACAGAATGGAGTTTCCTCGCCATCGCTGCAGTCTTTTGTCCTTTCATTGATGCGGTAAATACAGGAGATGCAGGATGCATCCTTTTACCTGGCTACAGGGCTAACAGTGGAGCATCATTAAAATGGGAAAAATCAGCCATGCAAATGAGACGAAGAAATGGCTGCCACTCCAGGCAAAGGAAATTTTCCAGGTCTGAACCCTACACAGGCAGCAACTTAGTAACAGTTTGTTTTGTGGATTCACTGCATGAGCTGATAAAGCTGATAAGAGGCATCTGAGGTGTTAGCAAAACAGGAGAGACTGAGACTCCAGAGAGGCTCCGTGTTCCTGAGAAGGCATATGCAGGAATTCGGGGCTAGAAGAAGAATCATGACCTACTTAGCAGAGTCTGACTTAAGCCCCAAATAATGCTCTTGCTCAAGCATGAATTGCAAGCAGCTGAAGAAAGATGAGCTTCTGCACTTGTGCTCCAGCCAAGTTTGCCCACATCTAATGAGGAACAGCCCAACTCAGTGCCACCTTGCATTCCCAGGACACGGAGCAGATGGAACAACTCAGCGGGCTGTGGGTCCCAGCGCAACTCACCTCCTCCGCCAGGCACCCAGCACACGCGGCCAACAGCTGCTTGCAAAGGCCAGAGCTTCAAAGCCTCCAGTTCAAAGACAGAGGATGGAGCAGTGGCTGCAAGAAGCCGCTCTGCAAAGGGAACTAGAGGGCAGGGACCGGAGCGGGCACCCGCCGCACTGCATCAGACACCCAGCAACCAGAGCAGAACTAAAAGCCCAGTGGCCACAAGCCTGACAGAGCTAGAGAGCAGCAGCCACCACGGCGGGAGAGGAGGTGCTAACCCCGCGTACCTAAACACAGGCACAGCACTCTCACGGCTGTGAACTTTGGCAGGGGTAAAGAAGAGCGCGAGTACCTGGCTCTCCTCTCACCCGCATCCTGGGCACTGCCTCGCTGCACGCCAAGTCTGGGCATATGCCTTGGGTGTTGTGCTGTTTGGGCCAAAGCCCCACAGAAACAAAAAGTGAGTCCACACCGCAAGACGTTGCGAGTCAGCCTTCAGAAGGACAGAAACCTCATGTCGAGGCTGGCGAACATGATATTGCTGTGGGCTTTAAAAGGCAAAAAGAAGTCCTCCGAGAAAGGGAATGCAATTGATGGGAGGAACGGCAGACCAGGCAGACAGGACATACTCTCCTGGGATGCTTCAGCCTGATCAGTTGAGATGTCTCTGGATGTGAGGAATCAAGAAGACATCCCCTCAGCAGAGCTTCCCCTCTTTGGCTTGCAAGGTCAGGGCTGCCTTAAACTTGCTGCTTGAACCAACTTCAGGGAAACAGGAACCGCAGAGGAGCGATAGCTTGGTTACTGCATTAAGACTCTCTCACACTTTGCAGTCCCAGTGATTTAAAATACATGTATATTCTGAATGTGCAGATTACAAAGAATTATCTATGTTACAGGTTCTACTCTCTGGATAAATGTGGGATTTACTGGTTTATGAGCGCTGCTCAATATAAAATCATTTCAAAATTAACTTGGAAAATCTTTACATTTCCCTTTTCCCCTGTGAGACTTGCACTTTCTTGAAAGTTTAATGCCTGGTGTTGCAGGTTTTATGGACATGGCTGTGACTCCAGAAGCTGTTAGTGCGTTTAAGCAAACAGTAACTTGAGTCTAAATACCAACCAGAAGGTTTGATTATAAACATGCTGTCCAGCTGTACGTCGGATACGTTCAACCCCAGCTGCTGGCACACATCCCCAGCCTCACGAGTTCAAACAGTGGTTGCAGTGGGAAAACTCCTAGCTGCTCCCTAACACCCTTTATTTTCTGCTCCTGTTTCTGTGCCATAGCTCTCCTTCTTCAGTGGATATTATCCAGCCCTGGATATAGGGGTTTTTTTCACCTATTCACCAAACTTCAGCAGTTTCCCACTTTGATTCCCTTTCCATTTTTACCTCTGGACCCTCCTGTCTAGTTAGCTCTTCATTGCTACACCTGTGCTTCACCTTTTCTTGGGAATGTCACGGATATAACAGTGGGTGAACTCTTCCCGGCGGCAACGTGTGACTCCCAGTAGCCTAATATGGATATACTGCCAATAGCTGCTGAAAACCTGTTTGCCAGCAGGTAGACAGGACGGCTTTCTGCAATGCCTCCCAACCATTTAATCCTCTCGTATGAATGGTACACAGATACGGGGAGCTCAAATAGCCTGTGCTGATCTTTCCTGATACTGACAGCCCCAGGGAGTTAGAAATCGTAAAAATGTAAAGAATAATAATTGAAGCATCATATTGTCCTTCACCATAAAGCTATTTTTAGTCTAGTTTTAAGTAAAACTGGGATTCGCACATAATCGTATGCCACCAGCAGGGCACCAGGTTCTGCACAACTAGCGTGGGTGGGATGAAAGACAAATCGTCACCAACAGATAAGGCCCAAACTCACACAGGAGTCACTGTGCCCCGCGCTGGAGGAGCAGGCAGGCCTACCAGCTGGCATCGCCTAGGACTTCAGAGAGTTACAGCTCAAGTTTTAGCCATCCCACACGATCTATAAAAGTAAAAATGACCATTGGTATCTGTAACTATTGGAAACGGCAAGGGGAAAGCAGGAATTTAAAGGAGGTTGCAGAACTGCAGGAAAAAATAACTGTGAAGGATACTTGAACTCTACATGGTTTTGTTTAGCAAGAAAAGTGTTTTCTACATGAAAGGCCCCACAGTCAAAGACACCGTTTTAACTCAGCCATGACAGCATTGAAAATCCATACCGGGTAAAAGGAAAAGTAGAAGAGGTGGCTGTTGTCAGAAAACAGTCTCTGGAAAAAATTAAGGCTCTCTTGAGGCATGTAGAAAAATTCTGGGATACTTTATTGTTGTTGTTATTATTATTATCCTTGATCTTTTGGAAGGTGGAGAAGGAGCACATGCAGTTTTAAAGAAAGAAGGTAGGACATCTGTCGTCCTTAAAAAGAAAAGCACAAAGGCTGCTAGGCTCTGCTTACAGCTTTTTTAATTATCTTCCTTAAGTTTCCCAAATAAAAACACATTACATCGAGCCTCACCCAATAAAACTATGTGGGCAAATACAATAGCCATTGTCTAATCAATATCATATTGCTCATGGCTTTAGCTCGTTCAATAGCTGAGATCACTGACTCCTGAGCTGCACCTAGGCATGCCAATATCTGCTTAATGTTGGACAAAACTACATTTGTCATTCCCGGTAACTCAGAGTTCTTTAATCTCACTGATAATCCACAGAAAGTGAAATACAGCTTCAACT
The DNA here is from genome assembly GCF_036370855.1 of Dromaius novaehollandiae. Classification (NCBI taxonomy): domain Eukaryota; kingdom Metazoa; phylum Chordata; class Aves; order Casuariiformes; family Dromaiidae; genus Dromaius; species Dromaius novaehollandiae. The sequence continues at coordinate 6,342,233 of NC_088110.1, forward strand.
AAACTAATATGAACTACGAGGCTGGAATATGCCAGATTTCCAGTGCGCACATTTAGCTCGAGTGGGAACATGCTGTGGGTTAAATAAAATCCCTGGCTCTAGGGAGGCTGCAGCCCTCGAGCCCCGCCGCTCCTGAACTCGGGCAGGCAGCAGCATCAAACACCCACAAAGGCCAGAAATTAAAAAAAAAAAAAAAAAAAAAGGTGGAGGAAAAAACCCCCACTAACTCAGTTTCCTAAGGTTTTTATATTACTGACATCATAGAAACTGTAACATTTTGTGTATTAGCTAAGCGTATGCGGTAATGACAGCCCTCAGCCATAACTACCAGAGAAGCACGGGACACCTCATTGTTCCCAAGCCATTGTCCTCCCGAGCTCTCCTGCATATGGCAACAAAACCACACACTTCAGTGCAAGAAGTATGCATCAATAAATTATCCTCATTGGAAACACATTGCAAATAAAATGCAAATGGCAAGAAAGTGCTTGTTCTCAAAGGCCTGTCTTGAGAGTTCATCTACACAAATTATAAACACTTCATAACCATCCTGATTTTCAGGCTCACTGTCTTTATGTCAGATCCCAGGACCAGGCTCCGGGGATTTCAAAATGTATCATGAAATAAAAACAGCTGCAAGGGAAACTCATATGACTAGGATAGGTGCCATATAGCAATTAACAGCCAGAAGTTTTGATCTGGAAAATCACATTTATTTTAATTGCTCCACTGTTGTGTTCATAAAGAATTTGGCTCATTTTACTATTTTCCTTATTAGATATACTATTTAACTTCGGAACAATGTAGTCATTAGTTCCATTGTTCCAGGTTTTTCATTGCACTGAAATGAATGACAGAGACATGCTCTGCAAGGAATATTGTTTATAAATATTTATCATAGTCTTAACAGATATTTGTGTAATACATCCTAATTTTTCCTAGCACATAATTCAGCAGCTATTCAAGCTGTTGGATGATGAGTGGCAGGTTTCTTAACCTGTGAGTTCAACACGCTATTTAAAGTGGGCTACCCCTAATCAAAAGAAAAGAACAAGAGCATAAGACGCTTCCTTTTCCTTTGAAAGATGTGATTCTCTTCACTTTCCTTTAGTGGTCTGTTTAAAGAAGATGTGTGTATCTGATTGCTTTCACCTCTGTCATTTACTTATTTTTCAAACCAGCAAAGCGCGTTAGATAAAACTCTGCCCTCGACAGCCCACCCCGGCTCCCCGGCCCGCGCCTGCAGAGCCGGGCCTCGTGCGCGCCCAGCCCAAGGCAGCGCCGGCCAGCGTGCACGCAGCGCCGCGCTTGCGAAGTCCAAACACGGCTTTGCGGGCGCTGGGGCACCTGAGAGAGGTATTTATTTGAATTCCACCTTCAGTGCTATAAAATATGCATAGACCCTTCTGCTGAAAATGAATATACTTAATTGAAAGGAATCGGGAGGTGAAAAATGAAATTTGGCAGTTCGGTTCTACTCCACCATTTGGTGCTTGTTGTGGGACTCCAGCAAAAGAGAGCTATCACTACGGGCATAATTTACTTGATTTTAAGGATCTCTCTGAATTCTGGCGACATACCAAGTAGCCATTAGCAAGGAGGAGTGTTTTCCGATGCTCATTTGTTTTCCATGTGTGAATTTTCACTCTTCCAAACTTTCTTTAGAAAAAAAAGTATCTTTTCTTCATCAATTCCATGTGGAAAATACAACAAAAATCCAGATAATAAATTATTCAAGAAACACAACAGATTTTTTTTAATGGAAAAATACTAGTGCTGGAATCAAACTGTCAGCTTGCTTTGATTTTGATATTTTAAGTTAAGTGTTATAAAATGATACGCCTGTTCGCATGCTCAAGGATAGTCTTTCTGGGCAAATTATCCTAAATAGGGTAACTCAATAGCAAAGTAGGCAGGCTTTTAATGCTATTACTATTAGGAAAATACCATTAATATAAGACATATGCAGGATGCTATTACATCAGTAGGCTGCATTTATTTAGTCAGTATGCAGGAACAGTCCTCTGGATCAGAGCAGAGATGCTGGGCCTTTAACACATGTAACTTGGCTTAGTCTTGAGGTCAAAATCTGTTAATGCAATTTTCTGTATAAGAACAAGAATTTAAAAATCCATGTGGTTTTAATGACACATTCCAAGATTTTGGGGTGGGGGGGGTGTTGTTGTTTTTTTTTTTATTTTGTGCTACTCACATTAAACGTGAACTTCTTTGAAACGTGTTATGTGTGTCAGACACTGAAACTAATCTGTGAAGAAAGGCAAACTTGAAAAAAAAAATCTTTCCATTTATTTTCTTGAAAAGTTTGATTTTGGTTAAATAATGTTTCAAATTAAAAAGATCATTACTGGTAATTTGCATTTACTTATTGAAGCATTACATAATAAACCAAAACCATGTGTCAAAATGCAACGCTCAAAATAAGTGTACCAAGATAAAGGGGTTTCAGAGATTTAAAAAGCAATGTGATGCTTAAATAAGACATCTAAAAAGAGTGCCTGACTTTAAAAAGAGAGTGTTTCCATTTCAAATAATTAATGTGTTTTGGTTTCTTCATTTTTGTGGTCTCATAGCACAACTTACATCTAAAGCACTATGTTGAACACGCATATTTTGGACTGAGCTCTTGTTTGTGTCTATTTCACAGCTACTCACAGCTGTCTCTGCTTTAAACGTATTGGGATACAATGTCATCGCAAACTTTAGTCAACACAAAACACTAACGTTACTTTAAACGGGCCTGGCTGGGCTGGGCTGGTGCGAGGGTCTTGCACGCGGGAGCTTCGTGCCGCTGCCGGGGAAGGGAGCTGCCCCTATCTGATGGGAGAGAGGGGGCTCTGCCGACGGACCGGCCCGCGAGGCAGCTCAGCGGCGAGCGGGGCTGCGGGTGGCACTGGGGAGCGCGGCCGTGCATCCCCCGGCTTGTTCTGGCACGGCGAATGCCGGCGAGGATGCTCTGAGCTGCCACAGACAAGTGCCCCGACCACCAGCGCTCGCCAGCCCCGTTTTCACAGTGAGAAAGTGTCAGGTTTTGATGGCATGCAGGACCTGACCACGCTTCTTTACAGCGAGGATCTGCTGACAAGTTTGAGGGGAGGGAATGACTTCGGCATTAAGTAAATTAAAAGCAGAAAAATGGATACAGAACGAATATCTGAAGGTGCTGTGTGTTTTCACACAACTAACACCTGTCTCAGAAGACCTGTAAAATAGTGGTACTTGAATACAAGTCTGGCACAAAAGCAGCATCGCAAGAAAGCAAAAGTCAGCCCTAGAAGAAGCAGGTGACAGTGACCAGACCAGATGTCTCTTGTCAAGCCCTACAGAGGCTAGTGCTTTTGAGTGTGTCTTATTTTCTTATGTGCATTATACAATAATTCCAATTACACTGTTCAACAAGGGGACTACATTAGTAGCAGTACTATGGACTTTGGCCACCTCTTTCTTCAGGACTGTGGTAAACTACCTTCTTCACCAGAGTGCTGTAAAGGTTTCCCAGGGGAAACGCCTGATTCATCATCTATGTGAACAAAACTCTCAACAACCATTAGCATGACTTTTGGTTAGGCCTCATACACCTCATCTAAAAAAACCTAGGCCATGGTACCTCCAGAATACTGAGCGGGCTTTGTGCAGCTGCCTGCAGATCAGACTGCTAGCGTTTCCACCCCAGCACCCAGTGCGAGCCTTCATTTTTCTCTGCTTTCCGAAACAGCAGTTTGAGGCAATGCAGACAGTTCGGCCCAATGTAAAATTACACTACATTGAAGCTAATTGGCCTCCATAGAGCAGTCAAGCATGAGCTGAGTATCTCACGCTACATAATGTATGATGAGAAAGCAGGAGGTGATCAACTGAACTGCAAGATGCTGATAAATTGGGTGACCGGTCACTCCATACGTCTCAGCTCTCTCATAAGGACAATTCTCATCTTACTCTTTATATTCATCCATCCTATTATGTTTCTGTTTACTGCTATCAGAAAAGCTGAATAATGAAGCCCAGGTTAAGAAAGTCATTTATGTTGTGTGAGCTTTACACTGGTATTGACCTGGCTTCAGCCATTCCCACCAGCCATATATATTCACCTGTGTTCTTAATCCTGGAGATTAATTTAGAAGTTCTCCGTTCATTGAACCCCGGCAGCTTGGCCTGTTCTTCCCAGTCCCAACAGCCCCTCGTCCAGGAGCACGGGGGTTCGGCAGCCCTCTCCCCACCCACACCAGCAGCCCCCGGCCCTGCCTGTGCCCCTCAGCACCCAGCCGAGAGCTCCCACTCAGCGCCTGGGCAGCCGACTTCAGCTTGTGACGACCCCTTTAGAGAATGAGGAGCTGATCTCCGTTGGCATATTTCAAACCTATGCGCGTAATACTGATGACCTTCACGGAGCTAGTTATTTCCACCGTGCAAGGATTTCGGGGGAGACACACCGTGCAGGAGGCTGCGTGGCAGCACGCGGGTACGTGAGCTGCATGGCCTGGACACACGACTGACGTGAAACGCGCTCTTAACATGCCGCTCTAGGGAGGGTTTCTGACTGCTTGGAAACTAAATGTTCAAACAATTTGTCACAATGTCCAAGTGTGTTGCTCTCATTTCTGTTTCTGTTTATAAAATCAAATGAAAAAGTTCGTTTGTTCATTTGTTGTTGCGTCTAGTCTCCTTCTGCCCATAGAACAGCAGCACTTAAAAACTCAAAATCTTTTGTTGATTATATATGTTTGTCAAGTATTGGTTTACGCCATTTTTTACAGATTAGATTAATTAGCAGCGTTTGAAATGTGATATGTGATATGAAGCATAGGGTTTTGTTTCTCGTCGCACACTGGATTATCGAGAGCACGCTTCCGAAGCGAGCACTGCCTACCGCCTCTCCCGGCCCTCCTGCCCACCTTCAGCAGCGCCTTCCAGCAGGTGCTCTCAGCCCTACACCTCATAGCTGTCCATGTAAAGCAAAACCAAAGGGGATGAGAAGATGGCTAGAGCAAATTTATCGCAAAGTATCTCTGGCTGTCGGAGATAAGGATGCACCTACCTTATTCAACCAATTCAACTTTAGTTACTCTTTGATTACTTTAAATTGAAATCTACCCTTTCCTGATTGTCTCTTTCTGTATTTAGCATGCTCACTCCATGGCAACTCTGCTGTTACTCATGCTCTGCTGATACTGTTAGAGAACATTGATTAGTTTCTTTTCAGGATAATACCTTTGCATTCTTAAATGACAGCATGTCCCTTACTTGGGAGGCTCACAAAGCCCTTCAAAAGTGACATGGGATGATCTGGAGGTGGTTGTGAGATGAAATACAGTTGGGATTTGCATAAAGCATTGGTCTGGTGTCGACCCCGTGCAAAGGGATGGATTTCCCCTGAGTTAGCTGTGCTCCAGCAGTGCTGCAGGTGCCCCAGCCTCGTGCCCGGCCCCGCACGCGTATCCACGCACACCCGTGGCGCATGGGGATACGAACAGCAGCCTCTACGGCAGAGGCAGCGCGGGAGCTTGGGCAGAGCGTGCCGCAGCCAGCCGAAGCCTGCCCGGTGCACGGCACACACCCAGCCGCGCGCAGCCGCACGGACGCCTGCCTCCGGATTGTGCCAGCTCAGCCCATTTCACTGCGCGCGTGGCAGCAGGTTCCTCCCAGGAACAGTGGACCCGTTTCCAGGTGTAGTACCTGTTTATTGTTAACTCAGTCATTACTGCCTGCACATACAGCAACCACTTTGTTACTGTTCCTTTTTCCAGTGTCCGGGAGCAGGCTACGTACCACAGCACAGATGAAAAGCCCTAATGTTCTAAGATAAGAGGCCAAGTTTTCAAGATGGTGAACTGCAAGCTTTGAAAGCTGCACGGAGTACCGTATGGATATTATTTTCCCAGCAGGTCAGACCAGATTAACTTACCAGGCCCCGCTACCTGGCATCCCCTAGCTCCGTTGTCGCTGGTGCTGTTGATCGTACTCTCCTTTGCGGAATCGCACTCTCCTATATTGTCCATTCGCCCTCAACCTTTTTGCTTCTCTTTTGTGGGTTCTCCCAGCTTGGCCACACGTGTCTCAAAGGCCTCCCTCACCGTGCACCCCGTCCTCTCCTCCCCTCCCTTGCATGACCTCCCTGCTCCCGCTCCTGCCACCGCACGAACGCCGGCAGCCACCCGCGAGGCATGACTCTTCCCAGGCCAGAGAATTCAGGGACGGTTTCACCCTCCTCCCTGGAACTGTTTCCTCTCGCTAATATTCCTGTGTTTATATTTTATAATTTATTCTTAATAGATATGCCACACAGACATGTATACATGTTTATACATATACATACATAACGTACACATACCACAAATAGGTGTGTGTGTGTGTGTGTGTGTGTGTATATATATGTATATATACATATGTGTATATATACACAACATGTGCATACATATGTGTGTATGTATACACACGTTCCATGCTTACCTCCCCACTTGTGCTAGTTTTTGGTCCTGGCACTTGTTATACACCATTCTCTTTGATTCTGTTATGATGAAACAGTCTTGCGGGGGGTGGGGGGTTGTGGCTCTGGGGGGGGTTGTTTTTTGTAAAAAAACACTTGTTCCTGCAGAATACCCTTCGAGCCATAAACCTGACAAAGGCCTCTGGGCTTTAGTGTGATTCAAACAACACAGCATAATAATTGTGATTAGATTTGCTACGCATATTTTTGATGGTCTTGACATTAATGGCACTCATTTCATTGATTGTTTGTGGCTGCAAAACACTCCACCATCTGACAAAATTTTAATTATAAACCTAGTTATTATATTAAATTATTTTATATTAACTTATAATCTCAATGAGCCTTAATGACAACAACGATAAAGAGCTGCATAAGAATTTACAGTGAATTGCTGTGTAGTAAAGATGACCTGTACTCTTTTTAAGAGGAGAGCTGGTACTGGAGAGCGGCAGACTTGGTTCCCTTTGAGGGAAAGAAAATGAAACTTTTTTTTTTAACAGCTTCTCCTTTTCACTTTCTCCGTGAACTCAGGTCTCAGTTTTATGATGCAGCAGACCTGAATTTGCAATGTTTCATTCTTCTGGTTTGCGATGCCAGAAACATACTACTATCTGTGTGAATAAAGCATTTTCTCCAAGAACATGCCTAACGGTTAGAGTCAGTCTACCAGATGGGTTGTAAAACACTTTGAAACAACCCCACTCAAAGGATATTATATGCCTGAAGTTGTATGTTAGTTTTATTATAAACAGAGCTTTCTAGGTAAAAAACATAGAAATTCTGTCTACTTCTGAAGCAAACTGACATGTGGATCTGCTCTAGGTCTCTGCCGAAACAGAACTTAATTTATTGTTCCTCCTAAATATCAAAGGGACTCAAGGAGAAGTCATATCACTTTTGGTCTTTTTACCTGAAAGACATTGCGGGTAACTGAAAGGCCCAAGTAGTTTTAATTTATCACATGATAGGTATTAGAGGGTCTCCTTCCCCTGATCTGATTCCAGTCCTTTTCCTTATCTATCTCCTACAAATTCGGCAGCAGAATTGCAGTAAAACCTTTTGATACTTACGAAAGATTGTGAATTTGCTGCCCTTCGTCTTCAGGCCACCAGCCATAGGCTCAGGAGCGCCCACTCCCACCCCATGTCCCCAAAGCTGGGCGAGCTCTGAGCAAGAGCCGGTGTCCACACTTTGGTCACAGCTGCCACTGCTACCTCCTCCCTGTCCCCATTCAGCTGCTTCACTCTCGCAATCACTGCCCAAACAGGTAACATAAAAATTTTCACTATTATTTGGCCACCGCTATCCACCATCCCGTTTCTTCCAAGCAGGTGAGCAGGAATGAAAAGCATCTTTATACCTGTTTTTTTCCTAGTGAGGGCTCTGCAAATCGTGGGCAGTTGAGGACACGGTTGGAAGGAGGAGGACACAGACTTTCAGACTGAACTGCGGGAGATGGCCAGTCCCGCAGGGCGACAGCGCTGACGGGCCACACCGAGCCAGACACCGCGGCTCCCGTACCCAGGCTCGCCTCTAAAGCCACTGACAGACACTACGTTGATCCCATTTCAGACCGTGCCTTATTAATTGTACCCATTAATTAGACCCTTTAATTATATAATGGGCTTCTTGGTACAGATTCGCTAGGTGAAACGCTGCTTGTGAGGGACTCCGGGAGACACAAAAGAGCTCAGCGACGCCGGGGAGGCTGGACCCGCTCTGCCGGGCGCTGCTGCTCTCTGGACGCCCGCCGCCGCTGCCGGGCACGCCGCTCCCCTCCCGCACCGCCCGTGCCCAGGCAGGGCCGGCTGACCGCCGGAGCCACGCCGAACCGCTGCGGGGGCACGTGGTGGTTTCCTGCCCGAGCCGCTTAACTGGGATGCTGGGAGCGGGAGGCTGGAGGAGCTGGTTCTGCCCCCGTCCCCGCGCAGCACGGGCCAAGGCGACGCAAACCCGGCAGCCGCGGCAGCGAGCCCGCCTGCCTGCCTTACGCACTAATAACCCAGGCGTGCTGGCAGGGAATTTTATGTATTTTAATATCATTATCCTTTCAGTATTTCAGCATTCAAAATGTGCCGCCGTGGTACAAACAACCAAACAGCGATGTGGAAAACACACGGAGAGCAAACCTGAAAGCCGCTGCACGAGGAACGGCGGCGTCCGGGGCATCGCTGCCCGGCCGGTGGCCCTCGCTGCAGCCCGAGGGCTGTGCTGGGCGGCCGGCTGAGCCGTCCCGCTGCGGCCCGTCCGCCCGGCGTGCAGCGCGGCGCTGCGAGGCCAGGCAACCGGCCCCGCGGGTCTGCAGGCCCGGAGGCCTAACACCGCTGCCACGAAGACGGGCGAGACTCAAGGCGATGAGCGTCGGCGCCACAGAAGCGCTCTTCGCACTTGAACGGGGCCGTAGCTTTTGGCACCGCCGGCACCTCCTCTTCTAGGGTTAGATTTTACTCCCTGAAGTCAGTAATAAAAGTTCCCCCCAACAACTCACATTTGATCTGACCTCCAAAATGTGCCATAAATATTAAAGACTGTTGCCCTGTAAGAGGGAAGAGAAGCACTGAATAGAAGAAATATTTACTATTTACAGTCACCATTTTATTCCTTTTGTTACCTAAGGCAGTGGAATTGTCCCTGTAAAACACAATTAATGTCCGCATTATGATTCGTTGAACACCACCCATAAGAGAATAGCTAAGCGGATTTTTTAATCTGAATTTGTACAGGCTTTTCTGTCAGTCTTTAAGCAGCTTCATTATTATTTTTCCCATAATTTGTATAAAGTACTTAACATTCAAAACAGATCCTTTTTAACCTTTTGCCCAACTTAGCTTTTTGTACTTTAAAAAAGAAGGGGGGGGGATGGAAAGGGAGAGAAACTCTTTAAGTACCCTGGGCCTGGGTTCCTTCAGTGTGCAGGCTGTAAATGTTTTACTTTGATTTGAGATACATGACAATAAATTAGGGGACATTTATCAAAGCTGCTTTGTTGCATTGCTGACAAAAGCTGCTTTTTGCATAAATTACTGCATTATACAAATACACTTAGCAGGATCCTGTTTCTTTGATGTTAGTGGAGGAGATTTATGTCCAATGGAGTTTTTATTTATCTGCCCTGTTCACCTCAACAAGGGCAGGACATATTCCTCAATTAGTTCCATACCCCTAGAAATGACATTTATCTCACAACTAGAAACAGAGAAATTTAAACAAAACAAAACAAAAAAGCAAGTGCACTTTTTCTGGCAAGTCTAAACTACTGTACACTGCAAAAAGTAAATATTAGGCTGGAGCTGTATCTTTGAAATCTTTATTCTGAGAATACTTTGAAAACTATTTAAGTAAGCTAAGTTGGACAAAACAGTATTCCCTTTGCAGAAAAGCTTTTCTAGACTTCATTACAAGACTAAGCAAATACATGTCCATTTCAACAAACACTTGGTAGCTGAATAAGTAGGTTAAAAGAACAGATTGCCTGTGCAGCAATCCTCTCCGGAACTGTATTTATGCTAAAATCTCTTTCAATGAATAGCTAATAAACTAATGAAGGCCATCTTAGGCTAAATGGTGAATTAAGATGGTTAAATAGGAACTTGTCAAATGAATAAATTGGCTAAACAGTCACATTTCTTAAATTAATACAGAATCTCTCAAAATTTCCGGGCTCTATTCTTCTTTCACTCACCATCTACGTACCTCAGCTTGCACATAATTTATTCTGTTTCTAGGTCACCGGTTCAAATCCAGCCCTACGTGGCAACGCTGCGCAACGGCGACTCAGCGATCAGCCTGGAACAATTCCGGAGAACGCTCTTCTACCCCAGCTTTGCAAAGCAAAAGAAACGAAAAGCAGAGCACACCGATGCAGTGGTCGCGCCGGCCGGCTCTGCAGGCACGCTCGCCGGGGGGCGTTGAGCAGGTAGGGCTTTTCTTCTGCCCTCGCCTGGGAGCTGTGCGGGCCAGCCACGCAGCAGGCACGGGGAGCGGGAGCCAGCACGCTGCTGCAGGTATGGCACTGGTTTTGGAGATGAACGGCTGCCTGCCCTGCCCGGCGCTAAGCAAGCGGCACCGCTCGCTTCCACGGAGGGGAATGTCTACCACTGCCCTTAGCGGGGCCACAATCAGGCTGGGCCAGTTCTGTGCTCTCTGGGAAATCCTAGCATGAAGTTACTATACCACCTTCCCCTTTATATAGTGATATTTGGCAGTCTTCAGTGGGTTTTTTATTCAATTCCAATGTATCACCAAGCAAGATTACGCAGAGTAGATGGTCTGTATTGGAAACTACCAGTTATAAAGCAGAAGCCATTGCTTTCATGACTCGCGTTAACCTTACAGATGTGTTAGTGAAATGGCATTTGATGTCAAGAAGGCTGAATCAGCCAAAGCAGAAACGGTAAGCATTATCCTCACCACCCTGGAGACTTCTTCCCAGAAACGTAGAGCAGCACCTCCTTTCTCTCCAGAGACCTCGAGCCAATCCGAAAGGGCTACCATCGGGCTGTGTGATGGTGCTCAGCATCAACACACCTTCACGAGACACGTTAAGGACAACCTTTAGCTTATGCAGAGGAATATAGACCCACTCAGTCCCAAATTCAGCAGACTGCAAGTAAAGACCCAGCTCCTACCCACCCCGCAGCCAGCGGTACCTCCTGTGCCCCCTGTTCGAAAGCCCCTCATGTGCCATTCATGTCAGTGTAGGGCTGATATTACCGTACCCACAGGCGTTCTACCTTTCCAAAAAGACCACCATAAGACACGCTTGCTTTACTGGCCATTGTCAGATGCTTGTTTGATCAAAATATTGCTATCAGAATGGTTTCAAGCTGTTTGTATTATTGTCTATAATGTTGTCGAAGTTTTTCAATTTATACCAAAAAAATCCTTTCTCTAAAATAGTTAGAAAATTTCATTAGCAAACTGGTGTTTTGTTCTTACAGGTTGATAATTAAAAAGCAATCAGATAAACTATTTTTCAAAAAATCTGGAAGGAGCTCTCTCTCCTTTTCCCACCACTCAACCCTGAGGAAAAAAAATGAGACCCTTTGAACATTTAATGAAGATAGGAAAACAATAAAATTATACAAAAATAGATTTTCATTATTCAGGCAGCTCTAGGGAACAGATTCCACACAGTGCATTTCAATGATCCTAGACAATGGATTACGATCATAATTTGGTCTTAAAGTCTGTTTAATTGGCTTACTTAGCCACCTGTTCAGAATAGTTACCATGAAAACAGTGGTTTTGTTGAATTTCTGAGTGCCAACCTTTCATCCTTCATCCTGCCTCCCTCTCCTATTCTGACTGTTATAATATATCAACCAATGCTAAGCACAGATTTAAAAATAATCTCACAGTCATTCAAAATATATTGTAACTAATCAGGAAGGAATTGCAAAGTTATAACAATAACATGCTAATCAGGGCATTTACTCACTGTCAGTTCTATCTGTTCCTGGGTGAATGTCAATTTATTACATCCCACTGCACGTATAGTAATGGTGTAAAAATGTAAAGAATGACTCGTTTATCGTAATATTCGTATGTAAATAGCTGGATACCACACACACCCCTCTAGCTGCATTATATCAATCAATTTCACATTAGGAAGTTGCGACAAAAAAAGTAAGATTGCAAGAGGAAATTCAGCTAAGGCCTTTGAAAATGTTGTCTGTTGCTACCAGAAAAAAAGCAAACGGAGTTAATGGCATGAACTGCCATTAGCAACGCTTACCACGTTAAAAAACACAGTTATAAAGCGCCCGGGCACCCTTTGTTGCCTGCCGCCAGCGAGATTGCTTTCCGCGAGAGTGATGTACAGTATTTTTGCAGGACAGCAGCTTCTGCCAGGTATAGGGGTTCAGAGGCAGCGCATAATTAGCACTCTCCAAAACTGAAGCTGCAACGTAAACAGCTCCAGTCTTCATCGCACAAAGCAAACAAACAGTCCCAGCTGAGCGCTCGCTGGCAGGGCGCAGGCAAATACGGGGCTCCGCTCACTGCTGCTACCGCTACGGCTGCTTAATCTAAACAGACAGCAGCATGTAAAAATGTAAATATTTGATATTTGTTAATACAGTCCTAAGCTATTGCTTTAGCTGCTTGTTTTGGTTTTGGTGCATAGGGATCCCTATATGCAACCCGCTCTTCACAGACTTCGGCAGAGAAATGTTTTTAAGAAGCCATTATCTAAACTGCTGATGTAATAAGGCGCTGGTATATGAAATACACTTAATAACTCAACTTTAGTTATTTATTGTGAACGAGGGTGCATTCTCCTTGATTCCATTTCCCAGCGAAATATAAGTGGAGCTTTCATCATGAGTGCTTGAATTTATGGCAAGCAGACCAAGTGACATTAAGCAAGCCACACAATCCCTTCATTCAGGCTTTAATAAGGAAGCCAAGGAAAAATTATCCAAGCTGGTTTGCGGGTGACAGCACAAGAACTTTTTGGAGTCAGAAAGTTAGCACGGAGGCTCCCTGTCAGCCCATTAAAAAGTAAGGTTGGCATTCCCAGATATTGGAACCATGTGTGCCGAGGAATTTTTCTTCTGGTAAGACATTCCAAATATTGTCCCAGAGCCAAACACTTCGGTGTTAGACTAATTTAAGCAGTATGTTGGAATCAGCTCTCAGGACTTTGATCATATGGAGATCGTTTGTTACAAATTGAACTAACCCAGTCTCTATTTCTGGTGGATCAGAACTATGGATTTGTTGAATTAAATGCCTCATTTAATGCAGTTTGCACATGAAAAGAAAGCTGCACTCAGGAATCTGATAGTGAATTTTTCACCTAACCAACAGGTCTACTTTTTTATTACTTTTAAACCTAATCCATACTCAGTCCACACTGTTCTTAATAAGCCTGAGGCTGTTTGGAGTGAAGGTTTAAATCAGCTCGTACGTTATGGGGGGAAAGCATCACTGAATTATCAAACCGTGTAATAAGGAACACATTTGAATCCAATTCAAGAAATAATTTTATGAAGAAAAATAAATTAGTCCTTGGTTGTTATTTACCATCCAAATAGCACGGTGTTCTTTCATGACAACGGCCCAGGGAAAGCTGAAAAATGATTTTGCAGACATATGATTTTTTACCTGCCTCTCATTGCTGTCCCCATTTTTGCAGCTGAACTATTTTGAGGGTTAAAAGTGCACAAAATAAAGCATTTCCACATATGGCTACACTTTCTGTTCATTTCTTGAAGTTATAATGTCTTTAACTGTTGATAATGATATTATAAACTGTCATTTAGTGCATTTTGAGTATATTAAATACATGAAACAAAGATGTGTAGTTCCAGCTGGACCCTGATCAGAAACACTGGGATCTGATTCAGTAAAACGGCAGATAGCTATTTATAGGGTTTGCAAGGAACATGGTGTAACAGGTAGTAGTTGCAACAGTAATAGAATAAAATAATAAAATAAAATAAAAGAACCTGTTGTCAATTATTACTCAAAGAGGAGGATGAAATACAAAAACTGATATCCAAATGATTCAGTAATTAACAGAAGAGCTGTGCATATAATCATCGGTATGCTGCTACACACTGAACTGATACAGGACTCAAATATATCATAATTCTCTGCCCTGTAGAACTCAGGATTTACACCATTTTCAACACATTTTCATCCTGAGTCTCGTTCATACACTATAAAAACAGGAACTCCATTAATTCACAGGAATCCTTCCTCTTTGTTCTGCAGGAGTCTACAGACCTGAGCTGCTGTTGAGGGAAATGGGAACCCTGCCTTCGGTGAAGAAGGGGCAAAATGAATTTGTCTCCAAATTCAGCTGCTTTGAAAGTGGACCCTCTAGCTGGGTCAAAATTCTCTGATATATGCAGATCATATTTAGAAGACTTGAATTACTATTTGGATTGGTGCAGAGAAGAGATAATATGCGCTGGTACAAATAGCCTGTATATAACACTCACTACAGCTGAAAATGTAACAAAACTGAAGGTTTAAAGAAAAAACTATATAAAATCTCTGCTTAGATGTAAATCCAGAGAAAGACCTTCCCAAATAATCAGGATCTTTACTGGGTCTTAAGGGCAGGAAAGGAAAACAGTGACATGCCAGTAAAATGTGCATACTCTGAGCTTGACCAAGGCAACAGTGATCCAGGCCTCTGCCCGTGCGTACCCAGTAATTCCACTAAGTTAAGACAAATGCTAAGAAAACTGGCCTAAGACTATGCCGGTCTTAACTAGGCCATGAAGAGATGGCTTTTGATGGTGGCTCTGCCAACAGAGGTTGCCACAACTGAGGCAGAACATAAGACAGATGGGGGAGGCAGTAAGTGCACCCTGAGCCCAAAATCCCAGCCGTGGGGTGAGCGGGAAGGGTCTCCCACAGCCTGTTCCTTCTGTCCCTCGCTACATGCAGGGAGCAGAGTTCATCCTTCATAAAGAAATTGTTCCTTTAAAAACAGTTATAGAGCAGATACTGATTTATACACACACACATATATCTATATATATATATATTTTACTGGCAAATAAAGAAAGATCAGATCTTTAATGAAATCAGGATGGGTTTGGGAGGTGAACTTCAGCTGAACTCCCCAGATTTTCATGGAACTTCAATTAAAGCAGTTTCAGAGGAGTTGCTGAAAGCCAAGCACTTGCCATTGAAAGCTTAATTTAATATAAGCAGCATTTTTACCACCTTTCCCCGTGAAATTCCAGCCCTGATCCTAATTATAAATTTTTTTTCTTGACTTACAAGTTTTCTTCTTTCTCAGATAAGCAAAGCAGCAATGTATGCATGTTTTCTCTTAACCTAGGTGTTATGACCAGTGCACTTGCAGTGGCTCCAGTGACAGAATAGCCCATCATCATTCTGCAGAAAATGCATTTACCCTCTCCACTGTAAAACCAGTGATGAAATTTTAGTCAACTCTTGCCATCATGTGCAATATATAAGGATTTAGAAGTCTGGCAAATGCTATCACTAGCGAAAAATGTCTTTTTGGAGGACAGGAGTTAAATCTGGGTTGAGAAAACAAAACAAAATAAAATACGATTAAAAGAAGATGGTGGTTTAATTTCTGTTCACCCAGCTATTCGCATACAATCCTACAAACAGGCTCAAGGTTAATACAAAGCTTCTCTGTAGGGTCCTTTTGAATATCAATGGCAGTCATGCAACTAAATCCTTGAGCATTGCTTTGAAAATGTATCCCCTGCTTTATCAGATGCTCTAGGATTCAATCTGAGAATCAATTTCTGGGTGTGGAAAGGGGACACTAACAGTGCTTGAACACTGACAGAAACTGGACAGTGGATCCTAGAGTATCGATGACCCGAAAGCATTAAGTGAAATGATCTTGCTTTAGCCGGGCACTGAGAAATGAGTTGCACGGGACACCAGTTAAATAAATAATACTTCACAGAATACTAAAGCATAACAGGATAGAAATTATTTTGAAAATGCTTTAAATAACGACAGGGGAGGCAGGCCTAAAATGACAAAATACAGCATTGTGTCAGGGACACAGTTACCAAGAGAAACTTTATGTGCTCTAGAGTTGAACCTCTTCCTCCCCCCCTGTTATCTGCAATGCAAATGAATAATAACAAGCTATAACTGAGATGGTGGTGCTGGTATGTAAGCAGCAAACATTGCAGCTTCAATGTCTAATGTGCAAAAGGGAACAATAAATAGACTGAAAGCCCGCATTCCAACTAAAACATTAATTTACCATATTTCCCCCATTTTTTATTTTACTCTGATCATTTTGTCTCTCCTCACTGTATTCCACGGACTTTTATATAAGACAAAAATAATTTGTCTTCAAAGGATCACCAGTCTCTTCCCCTTCCCAGATACTTTATGAGAAGCCTGAAGAGAAAGTCGTCCTTCTTTCACCTTTTTGGGAGACCAGCCACGTCCCAGTACCTGCTCTGACCTCACTGTTCTGGTAAACTCTGGGGAGAAAATTCCAAACCAGTGCATTTTGTAGCCCAGGAAACATGTGCTGTCTGTAGGAACTGAAAGTTCGGATTCCCAAGCATGCACTTGACTAAAGTTGGTGTGCCGGATTATCTGTTAGGGGGACAGGCTGAGATATGGTTTTAAAATTGAGCAAATATTCAGATAATTCTACCTTCCCACTGGTCATCCCCCAGGAGCCCTTCCTGATCCATTCCACAGGGACGGATCCTGCCCTGTCGCATTTCACAGCGTAAGAGCATTAGGGGGTAACTAGCCATTTCCAGCCCAATATCGTATTACTTGGTTAGTGATTAATGAGATGCTGGTATCGGATCTTAGAACTGAAAGGGGTTCTGTTAATGAAATGGGGGTCATTAATACCAATCTGCACGTTACCAGGTTATCCAGCAGCACAAATCTGACAAGGGTCGGGCATAGAAACATGGCTGCAGTTTTCCCAAATGGACCAGAATACGCAGCACGGAGCTCAGGCCGGCTTGACGTCGGCCGAGGGAAGGCAAGACAGCAGACACAGTGGTTTAAGGTTAGTGTGGCATGGATGGACAATACCTGATCTAGCATAAGGCCTGTCTAACAACAGTTTTTAAATCTGAAAAACCAAATCGTATCTTTGTACGGTGTATCCGAGAGATTTTGATTTGGTACCAGAGGCCTTCGCACTGGGATTGATGTATCCTTGAACCACGCACTAAACCAAATCTTAAATATAAAAACAGGTAACCTAGTAAGTGTTAGAGGAAACAGTTTGTGAGCTAACGTCTCTCCTTTAGTTTGCTGCCACTGAGCTGAGCTAACACTGGCTAAACCAGAATACTCTGAAGATGTCCAGGATTTCATAGATAACAAGAATCTTCCAATAGATGTTTTCAGCCTGCTGTAACACAGCAAGGGAAAAATCAAAGTGGATTTTTTCTGTGCTCGTACATTCCATTCTCCCAGATTCCTATTTTACAAGGAGTCCGGTGCTATTTAAAACTCCAGATCCATTAAACCTTTTGTTTTCTCTAAATCAGAAAGAAAGAAAATGATTGCTCACACTTTTATGGGAAGCCATCAATCTTTCCCAAAGTGACTTACTGTACTGAAGAAAATAAATATTACTGTGCATGTAAAGCAGAGCAGAAAGGCAGCAGCCATGGGGAAAGCACCGCTTTCTTTAGCAGTAGCAACATATTGAAGACAAATGTACTCCACCGAAATCGACATAAATAAGTGGATTTCCCATCTGAAACATTGTTTTTAGCAAGAGAAGCTTTTAATCCCCTTAAGTTCATTTCTAATCTGTCTTGGAAGTGCTTGTCTAAAGAATATTACATTGATATAAAGGATTTAATTTATTAAAACTAAACAGCAGCCAGCATACTACTAAAGAATATCTTGTACGCAGTACTCTCCCAAATGAATAAGGCTGCTACAGGTAGAAAAAAAATTGCACAAACACTTGGCACAGCATTCATTAAAAATTCACTCATTATGTTCCTGTGCTTTCCTGCTCGGTGAGCTTTTCCCAATAAAGCAAACACTTTAGAATTCATAATACCTCTTTATCCCATGTGCACAAGTGACCTCCTCTCCTTTATGCACCTAGCAAATGAACAAGTACAAAAGGGAATAGAGTAAGCAGAAAACTAAACATGCCCTCTCCTACCCAGGAGCATAAAGAGAGGGCAAGCAGAGGTTCTCTGAAAGGTTTAGTGCAGCTGTAACCAAGATGCCAGCGCTCTCACTGCCCACCAGTTTTGGCTGGTGCACACTGTTGAGACAGCATCAATTATGCAGTTCATCAGTCAATTAATTTTAAGGGATCTTTCCTAAAATAGCAGTTGAAGGAATCAAAAGCTGCCTTCAAACTACATTAAAATCACTCGTTAGCCACAAGTTTGGCAGACACTTTAATAAGCTGCAAGAAACCAGCCACCAAATGACAAAATGGCCTTCTTGTCCTTTCCTAAGGATAAGAAAATTCCTTTGTGTTTCTAGCAACCCACCTGGAGGCATCTTCCTGCTTTCATAGTAAGTATTTTCAGTATGCAAGGTGATGTCCAAGCACAGCTGTTTCAAACACGGCTTTGAGACCTTCTCATCTAACACTCCAACCATGGAAATTACTTCGCAGAAATTCTGCGAAAGTGAGTGACCAACTGTCTTAAAGGAAGATTTAGTCCACGAGAACAACCTACATGTCCAAAAATGTACCGTTACGTATAAGGCCTCTTTCCTGAACTGTGTAGTTCAATACGGTATAGATTTTCAAGGTCTTTTTTTTTCTTTGTCTTGCCAAAAGAGATGTTATTTATGGAGAAAATTCTACTCCGCTCTGGTACTGCGTATGCCTTGTGACTCATCTTACGTTACACGCATTGATTTTTTCTGAAGTCACAATGGAGGCACACTGTTGTAAGTGAGATCGGTATTTGGCCATATATTGTTATCATATCAGGTCTTAAATTCAATTATATATTACATAGTTTCCGTTCATTTTAATAATGGCCAGCAGCCATACCACCTCAATTTTGAGCCCCACATACCTCAAGTCAAACAGGGTCAAGATTGGTCAGTGCTGGAAGGTCTCCAAAGAAAACCATGAGGCAAGCAGTGGTATTATTCAGGGATTAAGAGGCTAAACCTGCAGAGAAATATGTTCATGAAGAATCAGAGTATTCGTGGGTGTTTCTCTTTCTCATGCGGCAGTCTCATACCGGGGCTGGTACTGACAAAACAGCATTTAACCAGTCCGACATAAACAGAGGCAAATGATGCTGGTGTCACCACTGTTTCGGCCCTGCTACACCATACCAAAGTAAAGCTATTCCTGATCCTACTCTTACATACAGGCAATAGCTGCAGTTCCAGCAGTATCAGCACACAATTATAACGGGGAGCTGTGAATAAAGCAGAGGACTGGTTTTCCTGAATTCTTGTAGAAGAACAAGTGTCCATGAAACAAATGTTCTCCTAGAGAGACACTTTTGAAACAGTCTGTGTCCTTGTGCACAAGGCTGTACTGCTTCTTTTGTTTTTTCTGTGTCTCAACCAAATTTTACTTACTGAAAATCCCTTCTGCTATTTCCAAACTCTTCAACATAATCCTGTGTAGAATTTCATAGGAAATAAATTTCCTCCGGGTGTTACATAGACGCTCAGTTTACCACAAAAAGCAAAGGCAATGGCAAAAAGCTCTCCTTTTAGCAAAAAAAACCACCCCCAAACTTAGGACAGAAAGTAAAGGTTTCTGTCTAATAGAAAATCCCTTTTCTTCCCTGCACCATTTTAGATGGTGCTGCAGCACAGTCAAGTGGTACCTACTGACATTTTTATTTTGGGTAGAAGCCCATGAAAATATTAAAGCATGAACAAGTCATCAAGTCAGTTTATGAATCAATATACAGATTTCCTCCATGCCCATAACTGATTTCCATAACCATAAGCGTGCTGAAATCCTGTCTAGATGCCAAATCAATTTTTCTTATATATGAACATCACAGCTTCTTGAGAAAGGGAATATGTGCCAAAAACCTCACGCTCTTAACTAATTATTTCTGCAACTCTCTTCTTGCAAAACACAATGACTGTCACATAAATACACACAACAATTATTAGAAACAGGCACACTTCCCACAGGTTCAGACTGAGAGTATAGCATCCAGGCCCTGACAAGCTCATCTTCCCAAACTGTGCGACCAGCCTTTATCACAAAAAATAGTTCTGCTTTTCCCAGGACTTTCTTGCTCTAAAGTACTTGAGCACTTATCTCCTCAGGCAGGATAGCCAGGAGGATATGGAAATTTGCAGCTCTCCATATAGGTATCCCCCCGAGAGAACTGATGCGCGGCATTTGTTTTTCCTGGTCATTGATACAGGACATGCCTGGTCTCCCCCATAACATCCAGAGAAATAGATGTTCTCAGAGGTGGAAAACCTGACAGACTCTCCTCCTGGACCCAAACATATTGACAATGTCAATTTGTGCTTAGTTAGTCCTGATTAGCCCCTAACTTGCCGCTGGTGGGCTGCGCCTCCCTCCCGGCAGCGAGCCGCGCAGAGCCGCTCCGCGAGTCCACTTACAGGGTGCTGTCTCGCTCTCCCCAGCACAGAGCTACCGCCTGTGGAAGGGACACGGGAACTATACGTCACGTAAATAATTTCCAAGTGGAGGTACTCACTATTAATGCAGACGGTTCTGAAAGTAAAAGCTAAGAGCATCTGGCAGCAAGAACGTTTAATGAGAGCACCGTTAGGGAATGCATTCTGCAAACCACAAAGCGCTTTGCAGGGCGTTTTCTTGGAAGGCATCTCTGTGCGGATGTCGTGGACGTACCACTGAAATGAAGCAGGCAGAAACCGGGTTAAAATACTGAGCCAATGAGGATGACAAAGTAGAGAGGAAGACAAGAGGCTGTCAGGACTGCAGCACCTGAGAAGATGTGGGGTGTCATTAGGGGACTAAAAGTATTCTGGTGCAAATAACTACCACTGCAAAACAGGGCTGCCACTAGTGCAGACTGTGGTTAACTATCAGTTCTAGCCCGCGTCCGTCGTCGTGCTTTCTGGACCTCAGGCATCGTTATGCCTCTGTGCTTGCGTGTGTGCATGTGTGTGTGTAGACATAAGGAGCAACATTTAGGCTAACTCTTCAAACTAAACTAAACAACTAAAACAAAGTAGAAGGTCAGGGTGGGCAGCAGCAAAACTCATCTCAAACCCTTTCGCCTCCTCAGCAGGCGCTGCAGAAGTATCGAAATAGCCAGTTAAATTGACCCATCTCTAACATTACCTTTTAGAAGGGAAAAGGCATCTGTTCAAAAATAATAGCCTTGCTTTTCAAGGAAGGTTTCTGTCATTGAAAAACAAAGTGGGTGCAGAAAAGAAAAAAAATCCCTCCCTTGTGTTCTACATTAATATATATTTTTGTTAAACACATTGCTGGCCCCTGAAGCCCTGCGGCCCACGGGCTGATCTCTTGGCTATCCTTCCTCATGTACTTCACTTTAGAAAGAATAAATGTTCATCATTTCAGGCATTAGCAGTTACAAGAAAAGGAAATGTCCTACTCAAATGTCTCCCAAATTGCCACATACATAAGTTACAAATTAAATATATTATGCAAAAATCTGAATCACTCATATAATGTAACAGGACCGAGTGAACCCCACGCTGCCTGGTAGCATGCTGATTGTCTGCAGAGGGCTTGAGGGAAAACTGACTCTTTCATTAGGGAGATCTGGCTAACATTGTGCAGCGTCCTTCATCGACAGCTTCCAATGCACTTTACCGGAGAGGATATTGCACAAGGGGAGGGTGACACAGCGTCACGATCTCGGGTTGGTGTATTCAGTGCCTGAGCTGAGACCGGAGTCCACGTTCCCAGAAAAGCCGAAGCTCTGGTCCCTGGCACAGAGCCCAGGTTGTGCCACCGCCATCCCGACGCGGTGCTCAGTATCAAAGCACGAATTCTGCAGAACCTCCTGGTTCTCCAGCGGCTTAGAGTGAGGTCCCGTAATGAACACCAGCACCTTCAACTCTAATCACAGCTTTAAGGACTGGCAGGCCCCTTGTTTGAGTACATTTCAACAGTCTCTCTCTCTCAATTTATAGTGAAGTTTCACTTCACTTATGGCAAAGTTTCCTTCCACTGTAACTCCGTCCCACTGTGCTAATCCCCCTGGAATGCAGCAAGTATCACTTGACAGATAGGTGTTAAATACTGACTCTAAAGGGATTATCGCTTTCTCTTCCTGCCCCGCTCCAGCTGAGCAGAGGCGGAGGAAATGCCACAGCCACCACACACTGCAAGGCAAATCTGCCTGCAGATTCCTGTCGGGAAGGAGAACAGGAAAAGTGGGGTTTCAGCCAGTGCTCTCCGGTGGGAATGAGGCTGAGCGCTTTTCAGAGTCCCTTCAGAAGCTGTTAGTGCTGCTTGCAAGGTCCATGAGAAGTTTTGGGGGCAAAAGGCAGCCAAGTGCTCACTGAAAAACTTCGTGAGTACTGCAAAAGTCATAGCACTTGAGAACTGCACTGCCATAAGCAATCTGCATCTCCTATGGACGAGATCTTTTTACATCCTTTGATTCACGCACAGTTCCAAGCTCTGCAGCAGGGCCTCAGCCGGCAGCACCTATCAGAAAGGCATAATCGAATGGCTGTTTCCAATACGCAGGCAGTGCCATTTTGTAACATCGTCTTGCCATTAGCAAATATAATATAAATACACAACTAGAAATGAAAGCAACAAACCAGATAAAGAGTGCCTATGGAATTCATACACAGCTTTTCCAGCTACTTGGCATACTGATATCCTAACAGCCCGCAGCATACTGCTAGCCTGTGCAACTAGAAATGTGTATGATTCCTTTTTGTTAATAATATTACATTCTAATGATTAATTCTTGTTCTAACAGTTAATACTAATGATATCAACAGATATTTCTTCATGATCTAAAACTTGCAGAGAGTAAGTGTTTCACTTATCCATCCTATGCTTCTTGTTTCTGGATGTTTGGTTTTGGCCTTAAGAGTTGTAAAATTAAAAAGCTTACTTTGGCTCAGAACATACTATATTTTACCTCTGTCCTCCAGTTTACATAAAGAGATCATAACCTCCCATGACTTCGTAAATAACCTTGTCTCTCCAGCAGCAGAGTGAGGCACGATGGACAAAAATCCTCAAAACTGCTAACCAAACAAGCAGAAAGAGTAAAGGAGTTATTAAAGAGTGCTTAAGCGCCCATATGTTTATTTTCAATGATTTCCACTGTGAGTGCTGCCTTTGCTCTCCCGAAGAGCCAGGACATTGATTGTGTTCTCACTAAACAATGCACTGTCTCCAAGCTGAGATTCTGAACAAAATGTATGATTATTAATCCCATCAATGCAATTACAGCCCACAAGAGAAAAGAGGGGAGACCACATCAGTGGAACCACTTCACTCACAGGAGGAAGAGCGAATACATACGATAGTTGAATCAGAAGTATTTATGACTTTAGATAAGCTGTAATTTTTTATTTCTTGCTCAGTAGCATCTATTGAGTTTCATCAGCAACTGAGTCTATAAATACACTATTTGGTCAATAAAGTCGGATTTCTCATAAATATAGATGATGGCAGAGTTTTTTTTTTTTAATAAAATGAATTAGTCTTTACTTCATTAGCAAAACTAAATTTTACTTCAACAAAATCACACACCTTCAGTCAGAGCTTGGCTGATAACCTGGTGACCCAGCTACAACATACATTTCCATCCTCATTTTCTTAAACCATAGTTACGTCTTTTGATTGTCTTTCACTACAGTTTGTGTGCTGAAGACAGGCAAGCGACATCAGATTGTGTATTGATGAACAGGGCAACAGCTTTCAGCTGAGAAGAAAAGGAAGAGACCTTATAAAAAACAATTTTCTCTGACCTCTTTGCAAGAGGCTGTGGTTTTCAGTAAAGTAATTTCTCACAGAAGCAGAAAAAAGACATGCTGAATCTTATGATTTGGATACACTAAAACAGAGGAAACCTCATCAGGAAAAGTGCAGGGAAAAGATGGCCATTAAACAGCAAAACAAGCATAGGAGAAACACAGAGAAGGGGGATCCAAAACAAGGACACACCGTGCATGGAGGAAGTGCAAGTCACAGACTTCTCAAAGGAGAAGGGGGAGAGATGTCAACAACTTTCTATTTCTTAGGCTATCTACAGTGAAAAGTGAGTAGTTTGGGAATCTCTTGCAAACCTTGTGTGACTTCTTGGACTACTGAGTCCCAGAAGAGGCAAATTGTGTGTCCAGGAAAAGATGTTCTTGAGCTACAGAAGAGGCATCAGGATAGATGATGGGGGAGGAAGGAGGAGCAGGGTTGTGGCAGCTGGACTGTGATCAATGAGTAACAATACGGGAGCTGGAGCTCAGGGAACGTGTGAGGCTCTGAAGTTACGGAGTCTTAGCTCCGCCAGAATTGATACCAGATGACTCAGTCGTACAAATCTGACACAGATCACATTATGGACATGTGACTATTTCTACCAAATTAGATATAGCACATGATGCAGAGCGTATGCCAGCTTTATTTGAGCTGTTGAAAGACAGGCAAAAAGGACAAATAGTCATAAAGACAGAGCGGAGCAGACAGTCACCACCTATTCAAAGGGAGATCCTCTCTGCATGCTTGACCCATCCGAAATGGTGAACAAACCTAAATCTGTGACATTAGGATACACTGGATGAGTGCTTTGCATTGCAGGGCCATGACATTTCCCCTGCGGCAGCTGGACTCTCAGAGCCAGATTAGCTGTACCCCCAACGGCAGTCAGAGGAGCGCTGAAGGCAGACCAAGGAGAACCCAGGGCACACCGTCCTGCGAGGAAGCGGCTCTCTGACATCCTGTAGCCTGGCAGCTAGAAAAAGAAAGAGGGCTAATTTCTAGCTAAGAGTCAAGACAGCAGATGATGTTGAAAAGTCTGACTGGGCTTGGTCATGCGCTTACTGTAGAAAAAGGTATAAAAACCATACAATATTACCAGCTTCATTTCTGGAACTCTGATTTGCAGAACTCAAAAAAACCCTGGAACAACAAAAAGAACTAACCCCAGACACCAAACCCAAACCTTCTGGCTGGTTCATTCAAGGCTATTTTTCATGTCTACTTATCACTGCCACCAACATTTTGCTTAGTCTTGAAGAAAACGTTGTCATTCCAGAGTCAGATGTTTTTACATCTACATCCATCATCGCCTGATATATCCTGACCTTAGTTAAAACTTATGTTTTCTAAATTGTACTTTTATGTTGAGCAAGCCCTCAGGCTATGCTGTTAAAAGTTTACATTGAAAAATCATTTATAATTGGTTTGTTTGAGTTATGCCTTTTGCAAAGCCATCAGAAAGGGCAATATTAATTAGCAATGGCTTACATAAAGTCTAGACAATAAAAAAGTAAATCATTTTACCTTTTTTAAAAGCTTTTAGTATTTTACCAGTTATAACAAATGCCACTGACATAAATTACATTTTAAGAAAGAAAAATCTTAGTATGATTTACAACAAAGTTGCCCATTTGAATAATTTATTTTTCCTTGAAATATTTTCATGATATACACACATTGCTCAAATAAAAATATGTTTATTATGAAATTGAGACAGCCAACAGAAAACTTAATTAATTCCATTTGCTGCGCAGGAACTTGGTTGGAGGATTAAACAATAAATTTCAGTTTATTGCATAATGTCCTAAGTTTCACTATAAAAGATTTGTTTTCATTTCAGGTATGTAATGATGACAATTACACAGAACATTTAAATACTATGGACAACAGAAATCTTTCCAGGATTATATATAAAATATTTGAACGAGATCTAGCAGCCCTTAATCATGCGTACTGTTTCAGCAAAATTAAGGAGACTGTTCATCTCGGTTAGGCACTGAAGGATTGAGCCTTCATTTTCAAACATTCTCTGTAAGTGCTTGACATAACTTTGCAGTTTTATAAAACATTTATTAATGAATCATTGGAGTTGATTTTATTTATTAACAATATTGCTGTGAAGAAGCAGAGGAGTTTTGGATCATGACACTTTGCAATAGATGATTTATTTTAGTTCATAATTGGTGGCGGCAAACCCACAAAACAGTAACAGCAGCTCGGTAATGCCAAGGAAAATATAACAGCAATCAAGAAAGCAAAGTGTTTATCTTATATCTACCTTCATTTGGAAACAGATTGCTTTGCCATCTTTGAGGAGATTGACAACAGATCACCATTTCTGTATCAGTTTGGATCATAACTTTCTTTCTGACTAGGACCACATATGTTGCAGTTTATCCTACTGTCACCTGACACCAGTAAGGTCAACTTGGCAGGGGGCGAGGAGGAAGAACTGACAATGCAAAAACGACTGCGAGCAAAAGACATTCTTCGGGGCTGATTCTGATCTCAGAGCAACCAAAGATCAGCATGTATTTAAACAGATAGGGTTACTTTAAATAAATGTACAGTAGCAAAAATTCCAGGAAACCCTAAGGCAAACTGGAAAAAATAATCTACTCAGTTTCCTTGTAGTTCTTTCCTATTTTGTACTGGAAAGAAAGGAGTATTTTTTCCCTACATACAGAATAGCTCAAATGAGGGAAGCAGGGAGGACTAACATGCTTCTACCCCAGGGCTTCAGTCAGCCCAAAGCCAACCACCAACTCAAGAGAGAATTTCTTCTTTCATTTCTCCCACTTTTCACTGAGAAATGCAACAAACTGCAGGGAAAGAAGCACAAGAAATGTAAAGCCCCATCCTTAAACTGGTTCTTGATCCCTTTCTTATCCTTACCTTCCGTCTTCTGTTCCTCTTTACCAGACCGATCCTATCCCAGCAGCTCTAGACATACATTTTTAAAGTGAACCAAGCTGATTGAGATCTTGCTGACCCAGGTTAAATACAGATTCATGTCATGGGAGCCAGAGGAACTGTATCAGTATCAAACCGGCATGAGCGAAAGCAGAATCAGACCCAGCAGTATAAAGGTATGGAAACACGTATGTCCCAGTTTGCTTTTATTCACATCGGTCTAACGTTAATGAGGTGCCTTTGGCTTCGGCGGAACCGTTCGTGACTTACAGAGGTGTAAGGACTGAGAGATGCCAGTGCAGCCCGTGTTGTTTGGCACCGCTCTGCCGCTGCAGCCCAGGAGCAGGAAGGCCAGCAGCGTGGCCCCGCGGCGACGCTGGCTCCTGCCCACGCTGCTCAGCTGCGGCACCCGCCCACCAGCTCAGGCGGCATCTCCCACGCCCGCCCTTCCCGCAGCACTGCGCCGGGGGCTCTTGCCCTCGCTCTGCCTTTGCACCGCATCAGGGTACGCAGTTGATGCGGAGCCTTCGCCTGCCGGTTTGCGTTGGTTGGTTTGTGTTTCCACATACAGCATATTTCCCTGAGTCACAGAGGCTCAAGTACCTATTTGTGCCCAAACTAACTGCCAGGTTAAAGAGCAGTCACCACCGGCAGAGGGAAAGGAACATTTTACAGACTAGTAATTCACTAAAGCGCTGGACCTGTTCCAATATGAGTCTGCTGAGGAGTAGGAAAGAACGGAGACACGCACACACCGTGGTCTACAGCAACACACCTGTACAATCTGGGAGAACTTCTCCCAATTAAAACGCTGTTATGCTGAGTGTCTTGCCCGTGCCAAGGAACTCAAACCCATAAATCCAAGCTAATGCCCCTTTGCCTGCATGATTCAGGCTTGTGTCATTTCAAGTTTTAATGGCAGATTTTAAGAGGGTCGTTTCAACCATGGCCCTATTAGACAAACACTCACGAAACAAAAGAATTCCAGCACAGCACAAAAAACAGAATTACTTTAGATATTCATGGGTGTGGTTCTTTGGTGCCTTATACTTATAGTTACTTAAGGGACTTCTATGCATGTGAAGGAAAACACTTCAAGGATCCTTCTAACACTATTATAGTCACACATTTACCTGGTCAGAGAAAAGAGTTCTCGTCTTTTCTCCGTTAAAAAATCTTGGAAAATATGGTTTACAAGACTTCAGAGTCTTTGGCCAAGATCCAGAATTCCGTGCGTATCTTTGTATTTAATCAGAAACCAAAAGTTTAAAAAGAATACAGTAAGAGTCATGTCATGCTAAAAAACCGAATACCATCTCGCAGGATCTGACAGGCACTGCATCAGCCTTCAGCTGTCAACCTGTCTCCTATTACTTTCCATAACAGCTCTAGCCAAGGTCTTTGCTGATACAAACAAAAACTTTTTTGTTTTGAAAACTCACAGAAAGTTTTAAATTCCTACTCTGTTTTCAGTAGGAGGCATCCTACATACGGTACTAGATGAAAATGAACAAAATATGTGCAAAGTAAACACTTACAGAATGTCATGCAGATTCAAAACTATTATATGTAGTACTCTACCTTCCAATACTTTATCTGCTACTATCAAAATATCCCTCTGGTCCTACTGGGCAGTCTCCAATGGGATGTGCTTTAATTACCTAGTGGTTTGCAGGACTTGTCACCAGTAATCATACTCAGCAGCAAGTGCGTGTTTCAAACAAATAGCCAAGTTAGTATCCTAAAAGATAGAAAGGTTGGAGCTAAAGTAAGGAGAAAAGAAAACATGAATTGAAAAACAGATTCTCTTGCCTTGCCCAGGCTGTAGCTAAACACACAGAGAATGGAAGCAAGTCTCCCAGGAGTATGTCAAACCAAGCAACGTAAATGCAGCCTGAATGCACAAAGAATCAGCTGCAGTGCTGCTAACCTCAAATACTCACAAGTCAGAAATGATGCCTAGAAAACTCAATTAAAGCTCAATAAATGCTGAGGTTCATTTTATTTGTCTGTGAAGTTTGTATTTGAAATTAATGTTTATAAGCTATTTTTTATCCCTATGAAGCCTAAACATTTTCTTAATAATAGCTAAGCTGCTCATACAGCTCCAGGAGCTGCGGTGTTTATAGAAGACATCACGCACAGAGAGCTTGAACTGGGAAACTGGACAATTCTGTGAGGTAAATGTGAGCGTGACAGCAAAAGCTGTGCCACCACGGCTGGAGGGACACACAGACCTGGAGACAGCGTGAAGCCCATGGCGGCTGACCCCAATGGGATCAAGCTGTAGGCTTGGGCCAGCATGGAAAATCACGTTATCAGCATGCAACCATGGGGCAGCCGACGCCCTTTGGTCCTGGCCTCTGGGTAATGCTTCCTCTGGTTCAGAAACTCTGGGTAAGTTTCTTCTGGGTAAACATAGGCCAGGCAAGTAAACGCACTGCTTGGAAGGAAGGCGTTTCTGAATAAACATATCCATTTATAACTTCACCCGTGGTGAATTGTGTGTTTGGTTTCCTTACTAACACAACGGGTGCTACAAAGAGAAAAAAGACAATCCTTTGCCTTGTGCAATAACGTCTACAGAGCAGCCAGACCCTTAGGATCAGCAGCCTCTGTCTTTCTGCCTTCCATTTAAAAACAACGCTGTTTTTCTTATGCACGTCACTCTCTATATTTCCTTCAAACAAGTTTCAGGAACCAGCACTGTTTATTACACTTCCCTTCCTGAAGAGAGACAGCAAGCAAAAGAGACTTGCTTCAGAAAGCAAGACGTTCTCCGTGTCAGCCATCAGGCTTTACAGAGAGGTGTCGCGAACGTTTAAAAATACCGAGTTGCTGGGACAAACTTTCTTCTACACTGGTGTAGCACCACTGATTTCACAGGGATGACAGCGCTGCAGAGAGGGAAATTATCCTCTGAGCTACAAAAACACAGCAGCTATTATTGGCCTGTAGTAGTTCACTCAAACGTCTTAAACCAGCAGACCTGGTTTTTATTGAGAGAGGAAATGCTGGTCAGGACGCCGTTCTAATGGCTCCGGGAAAGCACACGGAAGGGAGCACATTGGTAAAACGGAGCACAAGACATGAGGATGGGAAGGAAAGCTAATTTGCACTTGTGCTAGTTTGAAACTGTACCTTATAATGTCTATGGACCATCCTAACATAAATTTTATTCTGGTATTTTAATCCATTTAGTAAATATTTAATTAAAAAGAAGAGAAAAAGGAAAGGCAGAAGTTTTTGCTGAGAATTATTACACTCTCAGTATTTGCCTTGTGTCAGCACCTATCTTAGATAAATGGCTGTCACTAACAGACAGGAATGGGCAAAGGCACCCAAGAGAGCGAGCCCTGGCTGACTAACAGGGTGGCCAGCACACCCGGTCATGACTTGCTTCTTATTCCTAGTTCTACCACTAAAAGAAACTTCCCCCCACCCCGAGGACAGACCAGCAGTGGCACAGGTTGCCCAGAGAAGTTGTGCAATCTCCACCCTTAGAGATTTTCATTACCCAACCGAATAAAATCCTGAGTTACCTGATCTGAACTCCTAAATGACTCTCCTTTGATGGACTACAGATCTCCCGAGGTCTCTTCCAACCTGAATTATCCTATGAGCCTATGTTATAACGGTAATTATCATAAGTGAGAACAAACCATTACTGTCTACCATGCTTCACACTACAAAGCATAAGTAAACAAACCCAAATACCAGCAAATGCAGAGATAAAATCAAAGCTTACATTTTAAAACACTTTTGCCACATAAGGAACACCTTTGTAGGCAGCTTTTTGTATGAAGAAATGATTATTTAAGCCTCTGTTCCCTTAGAGTTGCCCCCTCCCTCTATCACACATGATGTCCTCCACAGTTTGCTGCATTTTTCACGGTTTCAGTGCTCCAGCTCCGCTCACACACTCTCACGCCCATGTACAGTACACCAGCCAGCGATGAAATCTCCCTCCACTGAACTCCACGGCAAAAGCCCCAACTTGAAGAGAGCCAGGATTTCACTCATTACCGGTAAGAAGCCTTCGTGCTTAGCCTGGAATGAATTAAGAACTGCAGTCTCGGGTGGAACCTTTACTGTTTGGGCTCTTTGAGCAGATAATGCCCTTAACTTTAAGCCTCCACTGCAAGCAACGTACTCGAGATTGGGAGCTCCTCACGTTACAGGCAGGGGGGAGCTCCTCCGCTTCCCTCTGGAATGCCCCGGCGCAGGGGCGCGGAGAACGTGTCATGACACCCAGGTCAGTTTTTCCTGCTGTCGGAGCAGGAAGGTATGCCAGCAATTCCCCTAGCCGCTCCTGTAGCAATAGGCAATAGACACATAGACAGACAGATAGATATAGGGAATAAAACAAATTTTACTTTCTACTTTAGGAGCCAGTGTAAATGGCTCATTGGCTACTACAGTTACTCAAGAACTAGCACCCTTTTAAGTCTGCAATTACACAGATGGCATAACCACAAGCATAAATATGTCCCTATCATATCAAAAACATGCTTTTCTTTCAATTAAACAGTTTTTTTAAATATGTCTTTTTTAAAGACCTGGCTTATGATATGAGATACTTCCTTCCTGGCATTTCCAGTACACAGGGGCTTAAATTTAGGTTACAAAACAACCAGCCTGATCTTTTCACAGAGCCTTAAATGATAGACAATTTCCATGGCACTCAGAGGTTGCTCGTTGCTTTTGAAAACTGGATCACTTATTTGAAATTGCAGAAACCTGACTTTCAGGTTCCAGACCTAACAATCTTGGACTATAAGTTTCAGAAAATGCTAGTTTTCTGCAGCTAAATACAGATAATTATAGGCAAACCTGACTGGAACTAGATATAAAGTCAAAAGTTTGAAATGCTTTGTGTCAGTAATACTTCAACAAACCGTACAGGCAAGAAGCATTAGCTACCAGAAAGAGAGTTTTAAAAAACACAGATCATCTGTTTTTTTATCTCTCCAAATGCAATTCTGAAAAGCCATCAGTTTAAGGGTTCAGATGAGAAGATATTCTTATCCATCTAAGGAAAAAAAAAATCCATTTCCCATGCATTAGATTCATGTGAAACTCCAATGTTAAAGGATATGTCCATCCTGCTCACTGATATAAATTGTACCCTGACTACCAGTGATGGGATTGGAAGTAGCTTGAGCACCACAGCATCTCATAAGAAGGTCTAGTTCCTAAGTGCTAGTCTTGCAGATAAGATATAATTTGTGCTCCCCTCAGGCACCAAAGGCAATGTACTAGTGCAATAATCTTCTGAGTATCTCAACATTTACAAATAATTGTAAAGATCTATTAATATGGTTTAGTTCAGCAGCTCTTCACAGTCATGAGCACTGACTGAAAACGACAGCTAAGAGGGTATTAAACAGCCTTGAAGGATGTCTTGAAGGAGAAGGTCTGGGAAGCAGTTGTTCTAAGGAACGAGTACTGAGAAGCATCATGAACATTTAATAATTGTGGCCTCTCCAGGCCCACATTTTGTTCATAGACTTTACAGAAGTTTGAGGGTTTTTCGTTCTGGGTTTTTGTAAAATTTCCTAACAAATGGTACAGGAAGTAAGACAGTGATGTATTAGGAGTAGTCAAAAATGTATTGTTTGTTCACCTATGTTCAATTTCCATTTTTTTTAAACTATTTAAGTTGAATAATGGAAGTCTCTGTGAAATTAGTGTGCATATATCTGAACAAAGTGACTCTGTACAATATGCATTTTTCCCTGACCATTCATTCATACCTTCTGAAGACTTCTACAGATACAAGTCTGACTGAATAGCTTGTCTGAAGTAAGGTATTAATAATAGAGAAATATGTTACACTTCCTGTGCTGTTTAACCCTGTTTTTCCCATTCTCCATAGATAATACATATGCTCCCTAACAGCCATGAAAACAGTTGAACTAACACTTATGAGATGAAACGAGCCAAGGCACAGATATATTTCAGCCCTTTAAACATACTTAATCATAGAGTAGAGAAAGAACAATGCAAAATTTCATCAACACTACCAAAAAATATACCTCCTAGCTTTCCAAAACACTGGGCAAACAGAGGTCCTTGAGCTTCAAGCCCCACTTCCTGGCAAGTGGCTGCTCTTAACTGTTGCCTCTCAGCATTCTTATACAAAGCAAGTGGCAGTGACTGTCATTAACAAGTTTTATGAAAGTTTAAATGGGTTAAGGAGTCCTACAGGACAAATTAAGGAGTCTCAGTTCACAGAAGTTAATTACTAGAATAGCAATTATTATAAGGAAACACTGTTTGCACCAATTGAATGACAAGATGCAGAAACACAAGAAGTGCTGAGGCTTGCAGTATGGCAGAAAGTCAGAAAAAATCCAAATATATTGACTCAAATACATCCCGTGTTAATTCCACTGAAATTCATGATGGGAAATGATCAAGGGAGTAAACATTTTGGTGTCAATTGAACAATTGAAACAATCTTTTATCTGGTCTCCATTGTGGCAGAGATGGCATGTCCTGTGCCTTCCTAATGCCTCTGGGAGAGTTCAGGAGGAGACAAGGACATTTAAGTACTGGAGAGAGAATGGTAAGCTCCTACACTGTTCAAAAGAAACAAAGAAAAAGGCATGGTTTTCAGCTTTTTTCTAATTATGGCTGAGAATACATTCACCTTCCATAAAAATGTCACTTTATATCCTTGCATTCAATTTATCAGGCATTTTCACATAATGCATATTTCTGAGAAAAATGCATGCCTACGACAACAAATGAGAGTCAACTAAAAGAAAGTCACCCACATTTTATTCTTCTGGAAGTGGAAAATCCAAGCACATAAATCAAAGTGACCCTAAAGCAGTGACCAGCATGCCCTGAGCAGATCAACAGTGGTTTCATTGACCTCCACACTCATACAGGGTCATATTTTCACACAGATGAACTGCTCTTGAACTGCTTTGCCATTGCATTGTGCACAAAGAGACCCCAGCTGAAATGTGTCTCTGCTTTCTGTTAGGGTAACCTGGATCTCTTCCCAAAATGAAAAATCAAACCCACGTTCCATGTAAAAAAGCATTTCTCTGTTCTGCCATTTTCCTTGATCCCTTTCTTCTAGTCTTGATTTTTTAAAATCCTGTTTTTCATGAATTTCCATTTGATATATCAAAAAAGGTCAGAATTCGTTAATATAGCTTATTCTTTGTTTCTGAAGATTTTTCCAAGGCACTTTTTCATTTTTGCAGGACCCAGATCATTCAGCAAGTGCATAAACTCTGGGCAGCTCATTTGAAACCTGTAGGCTTTCTAATAGACATATATTTGTGTGTCCCTTACATTATAGTAATATTTCATAAATGTTAATCTGATTAATCTCACAGTTTTCCTGTGAGGTGGGAGGGAGCACTGAGGCACTGAGTATACTGAAGAGCTCCAGCCCTCTACAGAAGTATATCACAAAGTTTACAAGCTACTGGAGTTTTCTAGCTACACTCATACAATGGTCAGACAGTGCTTAGGCCTTGTTGAAACCTCTCCCAGCATCAGAGGGCATCCAAGCCTCTGGCCGGCCCCAGCACAGGGATGAACTTTGCCAGAAATAGAGCATGCCATGGCCACAGCAAGCACCCATGGCACCATCAGGGACTGAACCCAGAGCAGCTAATTCCCAGTTTAGTGCTTTAAGCACAAACTCAGATGCATCATTATCCTGTGCTGTCACCCTGCTCACTTTTGGGAATGCTCTCTAAGCAAGGCAGAAGAGTGGGAAGAGAAGGCAGGAAGAGGCGGAGGCTGACTGGAGTACCAGTTAGGGTGTACATCAGTTCTAGTCCCTACCTTAAGGGCTTTCCATGGATCTTATAAAATTTAACTATTTAATATAAACAACATGGCAGCTTTGGGGGGTAAGTTTTGTTGCAGAACAGCAAAAAATAGAGGCAAAAATTGCATCTGTCCATCACAGGCCCATGTTTTGTTTCTAATTTCAGTGCCACAGTTCATATGAATGACAAATGCACAATGTTTTTGTTGCCTCTCTTCCTCGCAATGGAAGTG
This sequence comes from Dromaius novaehollandiae, assembly GCF_036370855.1. NCBI lineage: Eukaryota > Metazoa > Chordata > Aves > Casuariiformes > Dromaiidae > Dromaius > Dromaius novaehollandiae. Next base: position 6,377,068 of record NC_088110.1, read on the forward strand.
ATTTCTCTCTGTCAAAATCAATCACCATATCAGTTTTAATCAGATAAAGCTTTTGGCTTCTCCTATCTAAATTGCCCTTCCCACAGTGTATTACACTGCCCAAGACAAGCATCAGTAGTACTCCATCACAGAATAAATGTGTTGATATTCAATAGCTCATTTGAACACGATGGTATTTACATCTTAGTTGGTTAGATTTTCATTTAACACTAGTTATGGGTTCACATTGAAAATAAAAACAGTACTTCTCTGTTCCTCTTGCCATTCATGTCTACTTTTGTTTCAGCCTAAAATAACACATTGCTGGAGGGTATTTTCTTAACACTGCCAAGCCTGAATGCAAGCCCTGTGGAAAATGTTTGTGTTGGGCTTGCCATGGTCCAGGCTAATAACAACGTGATGATGTATAGGTGAATTCCTGCTCCTCAAGTCCTCTGTGACATAGGGATTAGACCTGCCCTTATCTTCTAAGACATCTGGATGAGTGTCTGGGTTTTAATTTCACAATGAAATCACTGGGGACTAGAGTTATGTTATGTGCTTATGAACAAAGTGGAATATCCCTGGTAAGGGCAAGAGTGGATTACCTTAGATAACTCTACTTAAACCAGGGAACATTTGAGAATGTTGAAGAAAGGAAAGAGGTTCCACCAATAAAAACAAACACAGGCCTAAATTTGTGTTCTGTGTACTAAACATTTTAAAGCTCCTGGAGGTTGAAATATGACCACATGTAAATGGACTGATAAAGCTAAGGCCACTCTTGAAAGACCAGATCAGGCTTCCCAGGACAACTACTAGCACTAAATCCTAGTGGGATGCATAAATCATTTGGAGACAGATTTATTCAGAAGATGCCACTTTAAAGTCAAAATATGCTGCTTTAATCACCAGAAATACTCTGTGCATGCTAACATTTGCAGAAAATGCTCTAGGGCAACATCAAATTAGTATCCTAAGATTCCTAAATGCATGCTTTTCCTAAAATGAAGATTTTTATCTATTTATGCCCATAAAACTGTCAGAAAAGAGACCTGCGAGATCATAAAAGGGTCAGTCCTGCCTACTACTGCGCAGCCATGGACAACATTAAAAACATCAAAGTTCATACAGTGCTCCTGGTTGGCGTGTGAGTGCTACGGAGTTGAATCACGAGCTTGCCAGCCCAAATTCCTGTGATTCAGGGCTATTGCAGCTTCACAGTAGCCCTGAGACGCTATTCCCTTTCCCAGCCTTCGTCAGATTTTCTTCGCACATTCAGTCACCAGTCAAGTTATAATCCAGAGTGCCCAATCCTGCATTTCCTCTCAACTGAGTTGCTGCAATCATACTAACGTGTGTTTGGGTCTGGCCTGGAGGACAGCACAGGTTCAGCAACCTGGACACGGGCTTAGAGTTCTGCGTCTACCATTGCCCTAATTTAGCAATGCACAGGAGAAACATGAAGGCATCAAGCTGAAAGCCTGAAGGATCCAGGCTTACATACCAGTATTACCTGCAAAGTGTTCACCACCTGTTTGTGCATTTATGTTGCAGAGGCACTGAACACTCAAAACTTGGAAAAAAGAAGACATCAATAATGGCTTTGGGAGCAAAATTACCAAAATCCCATTTTGCTTAGCATATTAATTGCATGTCTTCTAAGCTGTTTAGTAAGTTAAAATCAACCCAAACATTTTGAAAACTTTTAGTAAACCACAGAGATTAATATATACTTAGGAAGGTTTAAGTTAATACACGTTTCTGGTTATTAAATGTGCAGCCTGTTATTTCACTTTAAATACATAACAATACAACCTGCAGAAGTGATTTTTTTCCCCATCAAGATCGATAAAAAATACAACAGATGAAATCCTGGCTTCACTGAAAACCATGGAAAAGCTTTTATTGACTTTGATGGGGCTAAAATTTCAGCCAATAATTTTTCAGTTACCGCAATCAAAGCTTCCCTTCCTAGATAGGAAATAGCTTCTCTTCCTAGATAGGAAAATATTTTTAAAATTAAGTGCCCGTACTGTTCTGGTACAGACAAGTTGTTCTATTTAGGCTAATCCAGTCATGAAAAGAGCTAAATGAGGTGTCGAGCTGTCTTTTTGATCCTCGGTTTAACAAGAGTTTTAATCAGTAATAGATCTAACATACATGTGATGCTCTGTGAGTAATGCAAGAAAAGTGTATCAGTTTCTTTTCTGAGCACTTCACCTGCTTACTTTGCTTAACAAGAAAACAAAACACAGATCTTGTCTTTATGGTTTATATGTTAGCTACAAAGTGGGAAGCTGCATGCAACTCAACCTTCTCTTGATTTGTGTAACTGCAGGCTACAGACTGCAATATTTTCAGGGGAAAATGCTAACCTTGCCCTCGGTGGTGCACTTGAGACACTGGCCCACTTGCACCCTGGAAAGAGTGCATGTAGGACACAAGGCATCATTTTCTGTCTTTCCCATGCATCATTCACTGCTGTTTCTTAGCAGAGTAAAAATTTTAATATCCAGCCCAAGAGCCACGAGGGGAGCCTGGTGAGCACAGATGTCCTGCTTTCTGGAAGGCTGGTGGGATCCTTTAGTATATGAAGCTATATATCATTGTGATCTATTGTAAAGACGCTAGAGATGGTTGAGAATTTTTGTCTTTTCATTTTTCTCCGCGAGTCTACAGCTCTAGATAAGTCAGACAACGGCCACTGAGGTTTCTAGTTAATGCCACTATGCTAACTGAAGCTGTTACCACTCTCAGCTGCCTGCTGCAAACCTCTAGCAGCACTTATAATCTCTGCAATGGAGAGCAGAAAAGAATGCTCCTCAGTATCTCTATTTTACAGTCCAACATATTAGCTTAAACCACCGGTAAAATGTAGGAGTAGTCTTTTGAGTTGTGCCATAACGGCAAACAGCTGGGTGGCACCTGCATCTCTATATCATGCATTTATCAATGGTAGTTGCTGCTAAATGGGAATGGAGTCGGAGCCCTAAAATCAGATCAGAGGTTTTACTGTGTGGATAGGAGCCAGGTTGAAGCCAGCAAGAGTCTGGGCTTAACCTCATACTGTCTAGAAGACACTAGCTGGTGAGAAGGAGTTTCCTTATCTTTGAAAAGCTAACAGGAATGCCTGGAGATGGAGGCAAAGGTCCAGGCTGCAAGAGGAGAACAAGAAAGGGTCCAAGACAAAGTAGACTCGTCTCTCCCATCTCCAAGGATCACAGGTAGGCTGACTGAATATGACTTCAGTGTTCAAATGAAGGCACAAGTGCCAAGCATAGTAGTGGTACCCCACCCACTGAACCGACACTGTCTCAGCTTTCCTTTCCCAAGCGTGTGTGGGCCCACCTGGACTACAAATCTCTCCGGCTGTTCTGTGATTGCCTAACATGTTTGGTCTTGCCAATGCATGTACACCTTGAAGGGCCAATCTTGCAATCATTTACTCAGGCACATAAGTTGCACATAAGTAATGAGCTGCTAGCATCCTACAATATTAGACAATATGCTGACAATGTCACAACATTATTTCATCCTCTCTTAAAAGATAAGACCAGCCTGTTCTAACCTGTTCAGGTCATTATCTTGTTACCACAAGATCCCCTGACACTACCCAGTTTAGAGTATGTAAAGCTATAATTTGCACCAAAATGAATTATGTATTGTTTATACTTTACCATTAAATTATGATGAACAAAAACAAGCATCTAGGATGCCTCTTTCAAAGCCTTCCAGGTGAGTTTGAATGTATACAAAAACAAAAGCCTTGATGCAACAGCATTAGAAGCAGGCTGGAGCTGGGTTGGCTAATTTTCACACCAACTTACTTAAAAGCAAGAAGGAAAACAGTGAAGATCTTTATATAGGCCATCAAAAAGCCTGACTGCAAGTGGTTCCAATTTGCTTTAGTAATTAAATTGAAAGGAGTTTAAGGGGTTTTCACCCAGGTCATTTACTACTTTGGAATTTTACTGCTTGCTTTGCAAAGAAAACAAACTGGAATGAGTCACTAGCGAGTATAAAGAATGGATGAACACTGCTAAACAAACTAACCAGTGAGCTCAAGTGGATAGAGAAAACACAAGTCAGAATTCTAAATATGGATCTGAGAATAGTGTAAAAGGATTAGATGTCTTTGTCACATGAAGAGCAAACCCGCATGCCAGCATGCCTTTCCAGTGCAAGCATCAACTGATCAAAGTAACATCTACCAGTTTGTAAATATGCTAATCTTCATGTTTACACAAAAGTGTCAGCACTTGCTTTACATCACAAAGAGCCTCATACAGTTGAAGATTAATTACTTCCAACACTGAGATAGTGTGTAAATACTGGTTGCACCAGAACCCTACCTTTTGCTGTATTTGCACAGATCAACAGAGGTGTGTGTAGCTAAGACAGATAATTCAGGGACACTTACAAAGTGTCAAATATCTTCAACTTTATATAGATAAATAAACTTTTGTCAAGTATTTCTTGGTGATTACGTGGAGCAGGGATTAGGCAGGTTTAGACTCCATGCCGTAAGTGCTGGATAGAAAAACATTTTTACTCTCTTGTATGATTTTTATTTTTGAATAGCAGTATCTCCCCTAAACTTGATTTAGGCCTTCAGCTTTTACACTTACATGTGATTACAAAATATTTAAAGCTACTTTTTTCACTTACTGGGTTAATATCACTTTCATTATAATGCTTTAGAGTCACCTCACAGTCTATTGGCCTTTTGACAGCTCTCATATCTGGTTGCCTAAACGCCCTGTTCTAACTGCTATTTAGAGCAGGGTAAAAACTATGCCAGGGACATACAAGCACACCATTGTCTAATAGAGAATTTCAGGAACTTTCAACTGTGCAACAGGCAGAAGAATTGCAATATGCACCGAGACTGCGAGTTCAGTACCTGATGTTCCCTCTATATTGTTGCAACAGGGATGCACAAGGCGGCAAACTGGAGAATGAAACCAACTGAAGACTGAATTTCCAAGGCTCAGGTGCTTAAGCCATAGCTTGTGATATCTCATTAAGAGATATTTTGCTTTTTTATTTCCTTTATTGCGCACCCGAAAAAATAAAGTGGTGGTACTCTTAGTACTAGAAGGCCACCAGCAATAAAAACAAAAAAACAACAAAAAAAAAGGCATTGCTTTCAAGTGGGAATTCTCAATTCTCTTCACCCCTCCCTCTCTTAGAGCTCAGCACTACAATTGCCACAAGAACGTCACCACTTGCCAATAAATACTATCACATTTGTTTCCTATTCTAAGCTTTAAAAAGAAAAAAAGTGGGATGTGAGATGTTGGCAAATGCTAACAGTATAAGATTGCCAGAATAAACAAGGGTGAATAGACGAGGATAATTTGGGGATTTAAAGAAAAGAGAATTAAAGGCAATGTTTAGAAAGGGAGACAGAAATGGCTTCCATGTGAAATACTAAACTGGAGTGGAAAAACCTCCACATTAGACACTCAGCTGGGTGTTTCACAGCAGTGCTTGCTGTACGGCTCAGCAAATCTTGCATTGTTCCCTCCAAATGGATTGGAGAGCACCCGGGGGGGAACCCCAAGAGTGGGTGCAAAGCAGGGGGCCAGCGGCAGCGTGGCCCCACTTGGCGCACAGCAGTGACAACGTGCAGAGCGGAGATCCAAGCTGGCGTGGTTAAATCAACATGCTCCATCTCACGTTTGCATATGGCAACACAATCATCAGATTAATTGCTAATTACAGTGGATTGCTCTTAAGTAGGTTTGCAGCAGTAATAGTAATAGAAAGACTAAAAGGAGCATTATTAGCATAGTTAATTATATGACCATTGGCAAAGATTATTGATGGAGATACAAAATGCTGTTAAACAAGAAAGATATGTTTGACATTGCTTAAGAGAGGCTTCATTATTGCTTCATATCTTTTGGGGTTTTTCTAATCATTTCATCTGTGTTCCAAAAGTGCAAAAAAAAAAAAAAAAAATCAGTAATTATCTCCGTTTGATCTTGACTAACAATTGTTTATGAATCTAATGGGACAATAGCATTTCTAAAATGTAAGTAAATGCAGTAATCTTTATCAGCATAAAAACTTCAGTCACACTGGACTGGGCTATGGGAATCTGTCATGTGATGACAGCAGACAACAGTAATTTATTGGTTTAGTCATAATCCTTTCAGTAGTCCAGATTGCTGTTGCAAATTTGTTAAAAATCTGCTACCATTCACTGAGCAACAGTACAACACCTGAAGCCATAACATGGGTGGGGAATGTAAAGGAACACTCTGATATCAATGTGCAGCATGAGTTAGACAAGGCCACAGAAAAGGAGTTGAGAACAATGTTGCACAAACCAAAGGGAGATTTCTGTCCTCCCACACTGTATATGTAATTTAATCTCCAAATAAGGATTCGGTCTAACCTTTCAAATGCTAAAAAGTATGAAAAAGAATTATTCGTCCAGCAATTATTTCTTATCCTTTACAGAGAGGTCACATGTCCCTGTGGAAGACCTAGCTGAAGGTGACACCATCTACATAAAAACACACTCCCATTTGAAGTGTATTTATGTTAATATACACTATTTTTGTCTGTTTTGTTTTTCCTTTATTTTGTGCATTTGGCAACACAGATTTCACTGTCTCATCAGCCAGTTGGCCTATTGTTTAACATGGCAACCTCGAGGATAAATATTATTTTTTTTAAATCATCTAGTTTGCAAAGAAACTGAGAAGCAGCTGTTGTATGTGTGGCTGCTTTTAATTCATGTTGTGAAATAGACTGGACTTGACTGCCCCCCTTTAAAAATATCCTAGAAGGCAAACCCCTACCGGAGTCTAACTTTGGCAGCAGATACAATTACATACTCTCGTGGCAAGGGAGACATAATTTTGACTAAGTGATATAAATCTGTTTTCAGAGCAGTATTCAGCAAACAAACAACCATCCCGGGCACTTCAAAGAAACGTGGTAGAGTATAAATGGTTCCCTTAGCACATGCTTCCCCTACCATTATAGTCTGGTTATGCTCTGATCACTTAATGCTAGTCATCACATTTTATGAACCTCACCCACGAAGACTAACGTGTAAACTGAAATTTAGGACTTCTGACCTTTAACACAAAATGGCCATAGGTGTTCCCACAGCTGTTAAATAAACTTATGTTTATGGAGCCATAAATGTAGTGCAGGTGAGGTTTGCAGTGATGTAATAACAACTTCCCTCGCTGCACAGTTTGTCATTTATACAGCAGCGTACCATCGCTGGTGAATATTGTTTTACAATAACAGCACAGGTTCCTAGGATTAAATCACTCTTTCTTCATTTATGAGTCATTTGACCCTTAACCTTCCAGAGGAAGATCAAACCACTTCTGAAGGGCCACTCTTTTAAGAGAGGAGCAAAACAGTTGGTTAGATAGCTAAGGAGGTTGGTATGTGCCCCCAGGGTTTCACAAACAACTGTCCTAGATCTTTTATAAGATAATCTTAACGTAATCATGTAGCCACAAATTGTCGTGTAAATTCCCAATTAAAAACACCAAATAGGAGCTGTAAATCATGACACAACTGCCACCTTTTCAGGACTGAACTACAGTTTGAAAGGTAGTAGAGAAGCTCTTGTTTGGGCATGATTTTTTCAGCACTTCAACAAGCCAACAGCTAAACAGCTCATCTGATTTACAAGCGAGCTGCAAAGCAACAGGGAGACTGAAACTGCTCAAAATTTAACTTAAGCCTCAATGAAGACCACACCACTTACAAAACTGCTCCATTCTCTACGCAGGAATACGCCTGTAAAATCTGCATTTGTGTTGGCATGGGTCCACACCCTCCCCTTGGCCCAATTCACATTAAATTGTAGCGCTGCTGTTGGGAGGATTGCTAGCAATTTGGGAGGGGAGGAGGTTTTTTTAAGTGGCAGCTTAATTACAGTACAAAACGTTAGACAAATAAATAGTCATTAAAGCCCTTGATTCATGGTTGATTGGCTTCTTTCCACTAACTTAAACAAAGTTGGGATTAGACCTGAACTGGAGACATTATCCCAAGCCTGTACATGGCGGGGGGGGGGGGAACATCCACATCTCCTACACCACTTCAAAGAGATGCAGCTGAGTGTAACGACTAGCAACGGGTGCTAGTTCAATGTACGTTCCTCTGCAAACAGATTTCCAGCCCAGCTGATGGGACATTACTTAACATAGGTGCCTCAATCTGAGGTGTCTGCTCTTCTCCACCCACCATCACAAGCTGCTCTCTACTTCCTCTGCAAAGATTGTTCTCCTGTCGCAGGCATCTAAGCCACTTCAGGATCAGACTTTTGTACTAAGAGGCTAGGAGGCTTTCTCTGCACAAACACAGCCCTTCCCTAGAACATTTTTCCCCACTCTGGCAGCCAGAAGCATGATGAGAATGTGTGTTACAGGTTGTGCATAAACAATCCCAACAATTAATTAAAAACTTTAAAAGCGTTCTGCAAATGTCTCATCCAGTTGCTGTCAACAAACAATTAACAAATGCAGCTTGAGTTTTTTTCCTCCCATTTCACACTTTCCACATTTCCCAACACTTGCCAGAATGCTGTGGTGACAGATGCAGACAATAGATGCTTTACTAAACATGTCCCTGATATCTGCATAATCTCCTTTAATATATATCATTAACTTAGGCCATTCCCATGTTATTGCTACCCCAACACTGCTAGCACATCATGATCTAGAAGGAGCTATTTATTGCTCTGAGAATGTGACTCTCCTGCCCAACCAGTCAGGCTTCAAAATTATACTTACTCATCCATTTTATCTTCTGTTCCCTCCAGTACCTAATATAGAAAGGACTAAAATGAGAACTTGCAGTGTCCTTATTCTTGTAATATAACATTCCTCCCACTTTTCCATACTCCTAAAATCTCGGCATCTGCAAATCCAAAGTTATGCAAATGTGCTTCTGTCATCTGTTGAAATCCCTCCGCTAATCAACTGTTTTCAGCAGAAAATACAGTCATTCTTGTTTGTAAGGTGTGCAGGATTTGAATCCTCTGAAAGCAGTCTCAGATACCTCAGGAGAAAAGAGTTTCGCAACAGTAAAGAGGCTTTAGACACTTTCATCTGTGTTATCTAGTAAAAATTTGCACTTGGGACATACGATAGAAATTGAGATGGTAAGAATATGGAGGAGTCAGTAGTAAAAGAAGCACGCTGAGGAAACAAACAGCATCTTGAAGTGATACACAAAGCCAGATTCCCAGACTGTGTAATCTGGACTGAGGTAGAGCCCAGGAAGTCTAAGCTATCTCTTTACCGAGTCAGTCCCAGGACAACAGGCCCCTAAGCAAATATCCTCAGTTGTGTCAGTCTGCAGTGATGAAATGCTTGGATGTCCAGGCTTCACATCACACAAAGAGAAAACAAACCTGGCGAATGGCTCCCTTTACTGTGACACAGCAAGAGTTTATGTTCCCCCAAAGTCAGGTTGAAAGGCCCGGCTTCTGAACCCAAGAAGCCACCTTAATAATATACTGCTGTGCAGTGCTCAAACAGCAGCAACTCATTGGCCACGACGGCAGTCCTGAGGCTAATCTCAGATACTGACCTCACCAGAAACGCTCTCACGTGTGCCACATAGCCAGCCCATCTGCAGTGCTCTGAGCCCTCTTCCTCCCAGGCAGTCCCACATGTCGCTGTACCACAACCACCCCTTCTTCGCCCTCTCACAGATGGAACGCAGCCCACTTCAGCAACAGAGCCTTGTTTTTCATCTCAGCACCTCTTGAGTTTCTTCCCTCACTCTTATTTATTTTGCCTTTTTTGGGGGGGGGGGGGCTGTCACCTTACTGGCGGGTGATACCAACAATCCCTCCTTTCTTCTCTGCCTTCTCACCATGACCCAGCTGTGGAGAACCTGTGGGAGCACTGGTCACACCTCACCCTATCTGGCAGTTCACAGCTGGCCAGCACAGTACTACGGCCAAATGTACCAACTTTCCCAATGTTTTCCCTGCAAAAAATACCTCCACAAGGCTCTTGCCACCCTTCCATTCGGATAAATCCACTCAGATTTGGCTTGTGGCTTTGGCCAGCTAGTGATCATACAGACCAAACCAGGGCTAGAAGGGAAGTAACTGCACCATCACAGGATTATCCTCTTTCTTACCACCAAAAGAGGCTAGGCAAGCAGAGACGTAATCACAAGAACTGAAGACAGACTAAAAACAAACATGATTTCTTCCTTGTTATTGGTTTTCTTCAAAAAGAAGACAACTATAAGGATCCTCAGCCAGACATCTCAGGCACAAATTGGTGTAAGAGAGGAGGAGACCTTTAGATAATTTTCCAGATCTAGGATACTTAACAATTTCACTTTTTGTTAAAAATAGAAGGCTTTTTCCTAGCTTTTTCCTTTTTGTTAACAATATAAGGCTTTTTTTTCCACAAGCTCTTCAAACTGTAAGAGAAAGATACTCCCTCTGTCCAATTCTGATTTCACTCTGGCGTAAATCTCATTAAGTTGACAGCTTCACCCCAAAACAAAACCACTCTCTCCCGACTGCAGCCAAAAGCCTGTTACGTAACTTCTACGAAGCCTGAGACTTCCATAACAGAGAAGCCTGTTACAGTGACGGGACAACAGGTAGCAAAAGTAAAAACATATTGCCAAAGAACGGAGAAGTGACTACTCTTTCTGGAGGCAGCTTAGAGAGGCAGTCTCAACGAAGGACATGGTCCACATACCTTCCATGAATGGCTGTTTCAGGAGTTGCTACAGATCCCGACCTCGTGCTCCTTAGCGGAATCTGAAAGTTGTGGGGACAACTGAATAGCGACAGCATCTAGCCCGTTTCATTTGCAAGGCAAGGGAGTATTGTGTTTCAGGCTGCCGAGCACATGCCAGTGAGAGTCGCTAAGAGATGCATAATATCTGAGCTTTGCTGATCTGAACTACACAGGTATTTACACAACCTCTCAAAGCCTTACCCAAATACAGAGTTCGGTCTTGTACTTTTCAGTACGAAGTGTGCTCTGGGACCAATTGCTTTTCTGACTGTTCAAAAGTCCTGGCTAGAAATCCGAAAGTATTGTTCCTAGGACCTTAGATTTGGTACAGACTGGAGGAATGACTCCGACAGAAAGAAGCTGGGACACACAGGTTATGCCTTCCCAGAGGGAGGCAGTCAGATATGGCCCCTTCTATTTTTGGCAAACGCCATGCCAGCTTCCTCTGTTCCCCAGTCCTGAAAGGAGGTGATTTGTCTTGCATGGAAAGGTTGGTGAGCTCATGGGCCTAACTTACAGGCTTACAATGCGAGCCCAAGAATATGTACAGCAGACAGCATTTAAATATTTCAGGTAAATGCATGTGCCCATGCTTAGAATTTCCAGCCCACTGTATTATCTTGCCAAATTCGCTACATTACCCTTCGCCCAATTTTAGTGGGCTATAAGACCAGGTTCTACGTGACTGCAGCAGCCGCTGAGATGGCAGTCCAGTCACGGCAGTCTCTGCTAAAACCACGGCAGAACTTACACAAAGCTAAAACGGAAGCACGCAGAAGCAACCTTCTCCTTCCTTCTGTACAAAGCTGCCAGCAGTTGTGATAGGCTCAGCTGGCCACCAAAAAAAAATAGCCAGCAAAGAAGATACAGTGTTACCCAGCCTGATTTCTACTTATTTCTCTATTTTTTTTTTTTTAATCTTCAGCTATTATTAAGATTTCAGTACTATACTGATAATATTCAGGACCTGATTTACAGGTATTATGGAGAAAATAAGCATTTCTGGAAACAAGCATGGCAGGAGCAAATTGCTCTTTAGCTTTTGCTTTTTGATAAGCCATTACCATTGTGAAATCTATCCAACTGCTCACAAAACTGGCAAACTGAAACTGGATCCTTTTGCCCGAGCCCCGTAACACAGAGCCTTGTGCCAGATGACTGTATTTCTTGCATGCGTAAAATTTGCTTCAATCAGTTGACAGAAGGTTTGGGGTTTTCCAAATGTTGCGAACCTGGTTGAGATTACTGAGATCCTCAACTATAGGAGTGTTGGGTTACTGATCTTTTAAAGCATGCTTCCTCTGACAACAAAATGTAATTAAGGAGGCCATCGCTGTCATGTTACGGTCTCTTTTTAGAAGGTCTGCAAGAATGTAAAAAGGGCATAGCAAAAGTTGCTTAACCTTCTTAGAAATAAACGTGCCCAACATTTTTACATCTTCCCTTTGGTCCATATTGGTCACAATGATGAAACAATTTAAAGGAGAAAAGGTCAGAGCAAAGCAGTGAACTTTATATGCTCTTTAGTGCAATAAAAGTTTCTTAGTGTATTAGCATGGGAAAGGCATGCCTAGCAATATGAGAGAAGAGGATGGTTTTCAGATTCTCAATTGACTGTTCGGAGAAGAAAGGGCATGGGTATCTGAGTGAATCAAGCACAAAAAATGAAACACTTGCAAATTTTCCTTCTTAATCTGTTTTCAGCAAAAGCAAGAAAATCAAGGTTCAACCCTTCCATCCAATATTCAACACACACACAGTATCATGGAAAACCAGGTACCACACTTCCAACACACATGCTGTATTGGGGGTAGGTTCAAAAATTGGCATGGCTAAAATTGTCTCTCTTTGTGGCAGTACCTAAAGGCAGAAAAGAAAAATTTGGTCAGGAAAATCATTTCAAGATTATCTCAAAACCGCAAATCAGATCTAATTCCTATTATATGTATTTGCTGTTTTGTTTATATGCACCCAGAGTATTCAGGAAAATTCTTAGTTCATTCCAAAATTGTTCAGAAAATACCACTTCTTAGAAAATTCACATTTTCCTCCTTGTTCTCATGCTGTCAGCACAATTCCTTCTGGCAATAAAATTATCAACACTTTTAAATCTTTTTTTCCATTAAAGCCAAAAATTTTGCAGAAAATTTAAAACAAATAGAAACTAAAATCCAGACCTCTCATTACTTTTTTATTATTATTGTTTTCCTTTTAAAACTGGCTGGTGTTGATTATCTTCCTAAGGTAACCATTTTTTATTGCCCACTTTTAGAAACTGCACTGGGGGCAAAAGTGATTTCATTTTTATGTATAATTTCCCAGAATGTGTTTTCCTCAAAATCCCCAGAAAAAAAATAATCCCCTTTTTTTCTGGTTGCTTTGATTTTAACCTTTTTGAAGGTTCTTTTTTTTAAATGTATTTCTGACCAGTGTCAAAAGGAACGTTTTTTTCCAAAAAAGGTATTTTACGAAAATTGATAAAGGGTATTTGCATTAGCTATCACAAGTATTTACAACATTAACTGATTCTAAGAATTGCATGGTTTCAGTCAAGAAAGAAATATATTTTATCGTGCATCCAACCAAATGCATCCCAAACTTTAAGTCTTGAATATTCAAACCCTCCAAGAGTAAACTGAAATCCAAGAAGAATCCATTGAAATCATTTGAAAAATGAAAACTTGAGAAGGTTGTATCTGTTTCTGAACAATTCACAAGCACAAAATGAGGCACAATTCAAGGAATGAATTATTCTTTGTGAATTACTGGCCCAGTATTTTCCTCATAACCAATAAGATACATGATTTACATTTCTTTTACAGGCGATAGTAGCTAATTGATGTCCTGGTGTGATATGGAATGAAGCACAGTCATATAAATAAATTGTTTCCTAAATTTTTCACAAAAACACATTAATATCTTAGACACCATGCAATTGTATGCAGCGAACACTGCTAAGACAGTAATCGTGTCATCAAGAGTTAATTTATTCTCAGCAAGTCCATGTAATGCAGATATTAATCTCCTGGAGCACACACTGTTGTGCAGGGTTAAAACACTCACAGTTTCTGAAATATAAACAAGTCTCACATCCGCAGCTGCTCTCAAACAGCTAAACGGCGCTGTGATTTGATAAATATTTCTCATTTACCAGCCTTTTTAGAAGAATGAGTAAGGAAGTCCAGAACAAAAAGGGAGGGTGAACTTTTTCACACTCATACATTTTCCTGGTTCCTACAGTTTACAGCCACTGAGTTACAGACGCAAACGAATTCGTTAAAAGAGAGCGCAGGACTGTCGGCAAGCGGCAGGGCTACAAGTGAGAATCGGAAGAAACATGCTTTTGAGAAGACAGTTTGGACATAAACATTACTTCGAACAAACACATCATTTCATAAATCCATCTCGCTTTAGCTTGCCACCATGCAGTTAAAACGGAAAGATCAGACACACCAAAGCAAAGGCAAGCGTCACGCAGCGCTTCGGCGTCGACTTGGTTTCTTGCAGGCGAGCATGAGGACAGCCGCGGTGGACAGGCCACCGCTCGGACTGCACCGCCAGCGCCCCGTGCCGCACGCAGCGGGGAAATGTGCGCAAGCAGAGCAAAAATGGCCTTTGAACAGATGGTCCCCACAAGCCCTACAGGCCTTTACGCTCGAAACTAAGGGGAGGTAACCGCACCTGCAGCGCGCTCCAGGCAGCTGTGCGCAGGGGCAGAGGCAGCCCTGGCCCGCGCCCGTCATTCGCCACGCTGGCGTCCCTAGGGAGAGCGGGGAACGAGGAGATTTGATACACTTCCTTGGGGGGGTTGGCTTTTTCCTCCATTCTTTTTCTCCAGTTGGCTGCCTTTAATATGGGCTCAGCACAACTGCTTTATGATATCTTCATCAAGCACTTGAAAGCTCGGGGTCAGAAGCTGTGAGATTTGAAGGTGTAACAGTGCTAATTGGCTGAATGGCCCTTTTGACCATAGTCGATTTCTACTAATTAGAAAAAAGAATAATTATCTAATGTTGGTGAAGAGCTTTGAAGATGAATAAGCTATGGGGAAAGCACTAGGCATTATTAGAGGGAAAAAAGTTCGATTCCTTTTTAAATTTGTATTTAAGGAGCTCAAAGTGACTTTAAGTGGAGCAACTGTAATGGCTAACCACCGTGAGGTTAATGCAGCATCTTTTGGGAAATCAGAGTTCATATTATACAATCAACTTTATTTTAAGGACTCCTCCTTAGAATTTTCAATCCACTTCCATTCAGTATGCTTTTTATATGGCATTTAATCCTTCCTCTTACTCAACTAATTTGTAAGTGTAGATTATAATTACTATTATAATAATAATGGCAATGGTTAGACAAGTAAATTCGAGTCTGCACCTGACAAATATCATATTCTAAAGCAGTACAGTATAAATGACTCAATCACATTGTTTTCCATTCACCGGATGCTTCATCTACTTACAGCTTTTTTCGGAACACCACATCTTATTGCAAACACCTTCACAGAGAGGCTTTGATGGGCCACATCCTGAGCTGGTTAGATCAGCACAGCCCCATTCTTCACTACAAGCTAAAGCAATAGTCACCCCTCTTGGAAATGGCATGAAAAGGGCAAAGCAAACGGTGAAGCGCTGCTTTCCTCTTGCTGAATTTTGGGGATATTTGATATGAAAACTTGCTTTATGTAAGACTTTTCTTCTTTGTGAAGAAGCATGGTGCAAAATAACCAGGACTGAAACACTGCTTGAGGCACAAATTAAGAGTATTCTGCTAGGACAAAAATATCCCCTTCATTTCCAGCTCCCGTAAGAAAGGTCCCTCTTTCACATTATCATTAGTACAGTATCTGTTCCCATCTGGGTACACTTACTAGTACTTTAGCTCCAACTACCTGTTCCGAATTCCAGCCCAAGTGACACACTGTATTTCTCTGGCAGGAAGGACCATACTTTGGTTTACCAAACAAGATAATCCTAAAAGACACCTTTGTACAATGAGGTGCATGTTTGCACTTATTAGTGCATGTTGCTTTTTCCCCTCCCTTCTAAAACTGCCACTCAGAACTAATTTAGTCCCTGTTAGTTGGAATGATAAATGGAAGATATATTTGGCAACCTTCATACCTTTTTGGCCCCTCCTCTTACCTGTAAAACTCGAGATGAAATTACCATCCCACTGTCATTATTATATTATTGCCAAAAAACATCCAGACAGTTCATAGACGTGCTAGATAGAAGAAAGAAGGAAAATAAGCTTTGGATTTGTATGTTGATTCCTACCCTGCTTTGCAGGCACATGATGAGAAGCCCTATTTTGTATAGGGCTTGTACAGTAGTATTTTGTATAATTTTGTACAGGAGTAAATAAGGTGTAATGAAGTAAAGAATGAAGACTTAGGCACCTTTTGGCATCTCAAGTTAAATAAAAGCAAGAGGAATGTAGCTTCTTTCTAAGATGGATATGCTGGATTGATTCACTTTGTCATGCAAGGTTTTAGTAACATAAAAACAGAGACCCTGCCCTCTGCATATGGGCATAAAAAACGATGATACTTTTTATAAGAGAAAGGAATTGTCCAGTGCTCTTGGCTGCTGTGTGATCCACTGTTCATCAGACTATGTAACTGGTCTTTCTCAAGATATCCTAGTCTTTTTGAACTGGGTAAAAGAGTATGAATGGGTACACACACACACACACACACACACACTTTTCTTTTTTTCAAAAAATCAACAAGCTGCAGGTAAGTCCAGGAACAAACGTTTCCAGCCAAAATCTGCCCCAACCTTCAAAAAGATTATTATAGCTTTAAAGGAGTCTTTGACAATCTGCCAGGCAAAGCAAGTCAAATCCCAGGGGATCAGCGTGAAGAACCTGTTGTTCTCACAAACCCAAAGTTTAGTTTCAAGGAACTGCAACCATGACAAATCATGAGCTTGTGGATGTCAGTACACCAGGGATGGGTCATTCTCATGTACTACTGTTCTCTAGGGTAAGGGATGTCCAGAGGGAAGGTACCTAAGTGACATTTCAGCTTACACGTCAAAACAGAGGACAGCAAGCAGCTCTGTGGAACTTGGTGATACAGAACCCTGTATTTCCTCCCCCGTTCTGCTGCCCTCCTCCCAAAACCCTGGTGTGGGTCTGGGCAATAAACTCCCTCAAAGGAACAGGACTGAAAATACTGTAATGCAAAACTATCAGGCAAAAGCCACTTATTTTACCAAATAAGCGAGGTTTTCTCTTTTTTCCCAGACATTTATTCTTATCCCACTCTCTTGTAATAGCTAGAAAATGACACATACGTAGCTCCCTAACATAAAAATAGGAACAAAAGAGAGTGATGCTCAAAACCAGTCTACTAGGAACAAGTCTTTTTCTTAGAAGTGAGAAAAAAGCCTACAAAACATACCAAGCATGTGAATTAACTAGTGCCAATGTTTCCAAAAACACTGAAAGCAAAGGAAGATCCAAGAAAACAGTGGTATTTATATATCTGGGGTTTTCCATCAGATCTTGCAATGTGACAACAACACATGTCAGTGTCAGCACAGGTCTTGCTGGCAACACCTTGAAAACTGTGTAGAGGTATCGAAAATAAACAGCACTAGCTGTGATTTCAGTGATAAAATACGAATGTAAGGAAACCCTCTTGGGATCCATAATCTGGAATTGTCACGGGATACAGATTGTCTGTCTTTCTGATAAAAGATGTCAGTTCCTTTTCTGGGTTTTAAACAGAAAGAAGCACTTGTGATTATTAGGCTGGCTGTATACCATGAGGTCTGTTGACAGAATCACTACACACAGTGGATGTGTCTGCTTCACCCATCAATGTCCCTAAAACTTCTGTATCAAAAGAACGCCGCAGCCCAGTCTTAGCCATAAAAAATCCAATTCCCAAACTCCAGAACTTCTAGTTTCCTTTAGCACACATTGTGGAACGAGACTGAAGTTTCCCGATACCCACACAGATCAAAAAGCTTCCACGAGGCTATCCCACATTCAGCATTCATAATTTTAAAAAGCAGATGACTAATTAAGCTTGATGAAAGATCAGTTTGTTGCTGCTGTTTTGCAGATCTAGAAGCTCCTGCTGTGAGGTGCTCAACTTTTCGTTTGTAGGGGATGCACACCCTGAACCAGCACAGATTCAGATCCTTTGCGGGAAGTACTGCTAGGCATTTGGAGGGAGATCCTAAGTTGTAATATGTTGCTTTTAAAACCAATTAAGAAGAAATACATTCTGCACTAAGAATTATTATACTCAAGTACCATTTAATACTCCAAAGACTGAAATATTGACCTTTCTGCTGCCAGCATCAACTCTGCTGCCAACCTAGCAAATGGAGAAGTAAACCCTACACAAAACAGGCCTGTTGCTCAACATGTTAGTTTTAAAGTGCAGAAATGAAAATTGTTTTTCCGAGTGCTAGTAATAAAACAGAACCCACAAGAATTCTCTAAAAATAAGTCTCTGGGCGGAATCAGCAGTAGCTCTAGTTTGGTAGACCACAACCTGGCTGGTGAAGATTGCCCTGGTTTTCACAGCAAACACCAGTAGCTGAGCTCCTATGAATACCTAATAAAGGGGACTGGTGGGACCATGCTATGTTTCTTATTCTTTATTTCTTTATTCTTTCTTATTTTCTAAACACAGTGCCAGGGGCGAAAGGACCTATCACCAGGGGTGAATCAGAATGACAGTATCCTCTTAATGCCAGATTTCCTGCAAAAACAAAGCAAAGAGGGAAGGCAAGTATGCTCTTTTCTTGTCTGCTGTTTGCCCAACTGAAATTGCACAGCGCTCAGCCACTCCACCCCTCAAATTTTCCAACACTCTCAACCCAGCAGAAACTAGGTTGCCCTCCAGCTTCTCACACAAAACCAACCACATGTGCAAACAGCAAAATCTAGATAGGCACCATTGACCCCAATGAGTCAGCCATTTCTGCACTGACTGCAAATATGCATCACGACCCCAGGAACCGGACTGTTTTCCTTCTCACACTACTTATAAACCCAAGTAACTCCACTCCGGTCAGCTGCACTGCACCTGGGTATCCAAGAGAAAGAGTTCTCATCCCCCAGCCTTACAACTGGAAGCCTGCAAGTATACATTTCTGCATGAAATTATTCCAAAACATCATTTCCACCCACACTGCTGTTTGTGACTCACGTTTGCTTCACTACAAAGTGTGGGAGAGCTGCCTCAGCCCTGCCTGGTCACGCTCATGCTCCTCATGGGGCTGTTTCTGTTGCCCAGAAGGTCAGCGCGTGATCTATCAAGGGCAACGCAGAAGCCCGTGCTTACATTGCCATACAGACCCCATCCAGGCTGCCACGTGGCGACATCAAAGTGTCATCATCCAAAAATTCTTCCTTACATCTTAAACAGTCATCCAGAGAAAGAGAAATCACCCAGTTTATAACAAGAACCTGTCTTCTACAGCAGACCACTAATAAAAGGCCACAGGAAGTGCAAACATAAATGAAGACTTGCTGACACTGAAGACAAAAATGCCTATAGTTTATACCTATTGCGCAGGCAAAAATAATAGTCAAAGCTTGTGAAAATACAGCTCCTGCAAAGCTGCCAATGTTAGTGACACTGTCAGCTTCAGCTTATTAGCCACGCAAATATTGCTCATGTAAATCACAGCTAGGCAATGTTTTAAAAAATGTTCCTGCAATCATGAATTGATATTCACATTTTCTTAATCTGTGTCCTCCTCTTTCTTCCCTGCATCTCCACCCCCTTCTGAACTTTCCTCTCACCCCTTCCCTAAAGCGTATCAGCTAAATGCCCAGCATGTAATTTATGTTGATGAGCAAGAAATTTCATTAATTAATCTGGGAAGCTGGATAGTGCAATATTTTTCAGGCAATTCCTTTCATCAGAAGTCTGGCTTTCAGCTGATTTTCTGTATGTGTATAATGTCAGTGGAGTAAGGGGGAATACAGTGAAGGGATGAGTCAACCTCACCGGAGCACGGATGCTTGTTGTCCAAAGCAGGCAGCTCCCAACAGCCAGATCTAAACTCGCTGAAGTCAACAAAAATACTCTTTTTCATTGACATCAGTTGCCTTTGGATCAAATCCGTAAACTTCTGTAATGCTGCAATGTTATAAATCCTAGTCATTTTGGCAGAATCAGGGACTGAATTACCGATGCCCGCTCCTACTTTATTACTTGTCCTAGTTTGATAAAAACATCATGTCACATGATTTTTCCTGTTTATTTTTCTCTTTTCTTCTTTCTTTAAAATACATTTTGATTATGCCAAAAGGGCAAATGGCCAGTTTAACTGACTTGAGCCTTTGATCCTCATGAGTTACATGTCTCTTCAGCAAGGTTCTCATTTGAAGTGCTTTCAGCACCTGATTTATTAACAGTCGGGTGGAGTTAGGCTGTTTTGCAATTCCTGAGAAGCTGATAATAAATCTGATGCTCGTACCACAGGTGGTGCTGATATTTTAGCTGGATTGCAAAAAGTTCATAAACTGAAACAAATGTTTCTGTATTGGTGCTTCCATACTGGAGTCCAGAAAGTGGCTTGTGCTGTCCATTCTGCTGGACATTCGGCCTTTCATAGATTTCCTCTCTGATTACTCTACAATTCAATCTTTTAAATGTCTTCCTTTCATATTATACTCATAAATTTTATTTTAATAAAAATAGGTGTCTAAGAGGCATAAACAAAAAATTCCAAAAAATCCTTCTTAATTCTTTCTCAAACCTCTTGCACATTTTGTTTAAACCAGATGTTTCCCCTGACTTGTCATTGTGATGAAAGGAAACCCAATATCCCCTCTGCTTTCCAGTGCAGAGCGGCAGAAACAAGGGATGACAGAGGAAGAGCAAGAACCATCTTAGCTGGGAGGTTATTATTAGCTGGAAAAGAAAGAGTGAGGACACATGCTGATGATAGAAGCTCATGTATTTGATCATGCTTGTTACCTTTTTTCTCACAGTCTAAAATATTTTTAAAGACTGCATCTGTGTGATTCAATACTCCAGCTGAAACAAAGTCAAATAAACTCCACCCACCTGTTAGGCAAGGTTTTGCAAATCCAGTATTAATGTCACGTTCCTAATTATATTTCACTTCTCCTGTTACATTTTTGCTATGATCCTGTCTTCATTGAAAGCAGCTTTCATCTTAAACAGTTTTTCTCTCTCTTCTCCCCCTTCACCCACCCCAACCACCATTCCTTATGCACAGCCTGGTAATAGTTCTGATTTTCATGGATAATCTTACTCCCAAACCATTTGCAGTATAACATTAATTATATGTGTTCTTTCAGACTGAATCACCCTTGACTCTCTCAAGCTATGCTTAGTTTATAAAACCATTGCAAATGGTGTGAAATACTCAAACAAGAGCTCAGAGCTATGTAAAGCTGCTTTACTGCCTGGGAAAAAAAGCAAAAATATATTTCTTTCCCTTAAACAGACTACCACGTTGTCCTCAATATGAAGACTACGTGAGGTAAAAGAGGCAACATACATAATCAATAAATATTTCATCCAGAAGGTGCCTGCAGCCTAATGATGCAAAAACTGGATCTTTCACAGATCCAGTGATCCACTTCCTACTTCAGCAAAGGATCCAAGCCTGTGCTTAATGTCCACTGGACTTTAAATTACATAGCTGCTCAAGGATACTATATACACAGGAACCAGGCACTTATTTCCCATAGGTTGACAGTCCCTCATTTTGAGTTTCAGAATGATCGGTTCCTTTCAGGACACTGGTGAACGCTTCTCCAGTACCGCTGTCCGACTATTTTGAGAGTACATACACCACAATGCAAGAGCGAGAGGCAGGACTGATCAGAACTACTGCTCCTGTTGAAGAAGCAGAGTCTGTGCGTATAACCTTTCCCACTCTTTTCTCATGTCTTTGTCCCATAGTATGCTCAAGCAACCAAGAAAAATAGCTATACTTTTTTCTTTTTTTTGCATAAATAATGCTGTGTGGATGTGTTTTTAATACGAAACAGAAGCTCTGTTATGAAGGTATAGGATCATTTTGTAAGCATTATGTTTAAATGGAAAATAGAGTGCTTGGGAACACCAGTCCAAATTCCCTTCCCCAGTAATAACCTTGTGCTGGAGAATTCAGAGTTAAAGAGGGAAGGAGACCTTCTCCTGCACTGTACACATAAATCTTTTCTCTGCATTACTGGAATAGGTTCTGTGACTTATACAGGTGAGACAGCTGTGAGGAAATACAGGAGGATTTGCTATGTGCGAGCTTGTCCAGTTTCCTGCCTGCAAAAAGGTAAGACTTCAAGTTGATGGGCATCTCACTGCACAGATGATAATGGAACCACCATGTTCTCCTTCCATGCTCATCTCCCTGTGTGGCAGAAATTTAGGAAGAAGTAAGATCATTCAGTCTATACCATGAATGGTCTTTCTTTACATTTCTTTCTCCTAAGTCTCTTTCGCTGTGGTTTGGTTTTGCTTTGGCAGCCAGCAGTATCTCCACGGATAGTTAAGATACTGAAGGCATTTCCTAATTTTGAGCTCTTCTCATCTTAGCACTAGGCCATAGCTAAACTTCTGCCTCTTCTTTCCACTTTGCAAAGCTGCATGTAGCTGAGGGTTTGAGAAATCTTAAATCTTCTTCTCACTAATCACTAATGGGTTCCAGGCTAAGAATGTCAGTCTCACTGATTTGGCAAAAATTTTACCTTACACCAGCAATTTACTTCTCAGCTGTCATCGTCTTGTTACCCAGAAGCTGCATTAATCTATTATAGCTGTTCTCAGAAGCGGGTAATTTGTGCCTCTGTATCAACGCCCAGATGCCAAAATAAGGCCAGAATGAACCACACTTGCGTCTGCAGATCTTGGACCAACCAGCCCTTCCAGAACAAGTTAGTGCAGTCCCTGACCTGTTGCAACTGGCACCTACCTTTTATAGCTGCAAGCAAGATTGTAGGTGCAGATTATTCAGATAAGCATTAGCTAGCTGCAGTCCAAACCCAGTTGTAGGGATGCGTGACACAGGAGTTACAGTGGTACTTACCTGCCACCCTATGCTCTCCTATGCAAGGAGAAATTCTCCGGGGGACAGCTAATCTGGCCTCAGGACAGATTTGCACCAACAGAACAAAAGCCAGCAATCCATAATGAAAATTTACACTTCCTCTTTAACCTGCGTGCTTGTGCTTATGTAAATGCGGGGCCTGGAATATAGGTGATTTAACACTTCCCATGCACTGCTATACAGCTGGGGACAAGAGGGCAGCTTTGGCTGAAGTTGCAGTTGAATACACAGACTCCAAACAGTACTTTTTTTTTTTTCCCCCTAGAAGTGAGTTTTCAGTTATGTGATTTTCACTCTTTTGTTAACAGTTGTACAGAGACGCGGGAATGCTTGGAAGTGTTTGAGAGCTGACATGACAGAATGCAACAGCCTTTCAGTGTCTCAGTGGTCGGCTGTGTAAATTAGTAGCTAGACCATTTTACAAATGTATATTATTTACCCAGCAGATGCTGTTACAGTCTCTTGTGTAAATTCATAATTAGACTATGTACTGCTTTGTGAAAATCCTTTAATAACAAAGGTGCCACTGGGTGCTGAAATAATTAAATCAGCCCATTTGAAACAACACTAGTTCACCACTTCGACTTGGGTGATATAATATTACACATTCCTGTAAAAACAGCCAGAGAAATTGAGAACGATCAGCTACAAACATCAGATACAAGGGATAATGTTACCCATTCAGTAGCTTTGGGTTTGGCATGAGTCTAGTGTCACAGTTGAAAAAGTTGCAGCCAACATACCAACAGCACAGACAAAGAACAGATGATCCATCTCCTCTGCCATCTATCATGCACAGCATTGCCAACTCCAGGGCTTTACCAGCACTGACATTTAAAACAAAGTATGTGTCAACCATATTAAATAATATACCAAGCTGTGGGTTATTAAGTGTGGGGTAATTTGACCACAGCAATTAAACTGAGATTAAAGAATGATAAAGGCAATGTTATACACACTGTTCAGTGGGGTTTTTGGAACATATGGAGTCCTGAATATTTCCAAGTGTGAAAGCCACATCAGATATTAAGGCGCTTGTCAGTCACAATCAACATCCTCCTCCTGCACCCTCCCTCCTCCCCTTTCTCCCCTTCCCCCCATGAGATGAGACTTTTGAAAGGCAATAGTTCTTATTTTGCATATATTAAACAAAGGAAACATCTTCTGACTTGAGTCTTCAGACTGCAGCCCAAGGGACATGTTAGCAAAGTAATGGTTTACATGGTTGCACACTAAATATACACGATTTGCCAGTCTCTTTTGCATAGCAAGCAGTCAGTAGATAATTCATGGACAGCCACTGTGCACACAGGCCACAGACTCATAGGCAAACAGTCCTCAGTGAGCAAGTTTATTTTTAGACCAAGAAGCCTGGTGAAACATCTACTTTTTCTTCCTCAAAGAGTTTTGTGATTGGAATCTAATGGAGAATTTGCACACAACCATCTTTTCTGCACAAACAAAAGCAACTGTATTCAGTCCAGTCGAGTTAAATCCACAGAAAACTAAAACCTAAAGGGCACGAGGCAGCTCATGAGCAATATGCTCTCCCATCATGTCTGCAGGCATTTCCCCTTCCAACAGGGCAGCCAAACAGAAAGGCAGTCAGCACCCCAGCTCCACAAAAGGGGCACTGGAAAATCAGGGCTGGAATTACTTACGCACAGCCATATTCTTGGAAGTATTTTATTATTTAGAAGAAAAGACAAACTTCTAATTGAAGGTGATCTTGTGTTCCCTAACTGAACAGTTACCAAGGATGCCATGAAAATACCTTAAGATAACTGAGAAAGAGCCTTGTCTAGCAATTGCAGTAAGTGTGGGTCAATTATAACATACCTAGCTCTAATGTGCACAAAGAAAAATCCTAATAAAACAATTGGAGCGCATAATCCATTTATAAACAAGGTCTCTTAGGATGATCCTGATAGAGTAAGCCACCACAGTGGTCCCCATAAATATCTTTGCCCTCCCTCTTTAATATTTCCAGGTGCCTGCCTTTAGGACAGCTTTGAAAATTTCAAATTAAAAAAAAAAAAAAATTATGTAGTATTTGCTCATCGCAAACCTGAACAATTCAGGTAGAGTAAATAGAGATTTTGAATATCCATCCATATTTTGAAAGCCAGCTTTCCCATCAAAAAAGCAGCAGGTATCCAGAACAGTAAAGAAAATAAAAAAAAAACCCTACAACATTAAAGAAAAATAAAGCGGTGTTCTAGCAAAATATATATGCAGAGAAACACATACATGGAGATAAGAGAACCAGCATTTAGAAATGTCTAAAGAACCCTTAAAATATTCTCAGAACTCAATGAAGCATAAATGAAAAAAATTAAAATCCTCCTGGAAATTACTGAGATATAAAACATTCCACAATTGCTAAAAAAGGCAACATACCCAGACCTGATAGGATATCAACATTGCTAAAAATGTAAACTGCTTACCTCTTATTTGAAGGCTTTTATACATATTAAAAAAAGAAGGCAATTCTTGTATACCTTTCCCTACTTGCTTATCTGTAAGCACATAAGTAGTTCTGTCGCAATCAGTGAGGCTGCTCATACTCAAAGCTGAGCACATACTTCATTCAAAAGGAAAAGCGAAAAGGAAAGAAAAAAGGAAAGCCTATTGAAACATAGAAGATAGCTCCATTGGAATGATCCCAAAGGGAGGAACTGTCAACACAAATGCAGCCTCTGCACTAAAAACAATTTTAACAAATTGTTAAAATTATAGATTTATATGTTTATCCAACATATAACACAAAATGGACAGCATTTGCATTCCATCTCTCTTGCTGTTTTTATTGTTCATCCTTGAATGTTACACTATTATAATTCTTTTTCTAATGATTTCCATTTAACCTTCTGAATTTAACTTCTGCTTCCTGGATCTTTGAATGTATCCCCAATACTACACACCACTCTGCTATCCATGAATGGGATTTCCTAATAGACTGTTAATTTACTTAAAAAGAGATGATCTTAATGTGGAATAAACTGTATATTGCTCTACTGAAGACAAAATTTATTTTATATATTATATATATATATATATATATATATATATATATATACCATCCATCTCCAGGCCTCAAAAAGCCCAGCTAGCAAGGGCATGTTATACAGTACGGGCTGTTTGCTTGTCTGCTGCGTAACAAGCTCTATGTTGCCCAAAGGGCACCTCTTTCCACCTGGGCAGCAATTTTTATTCTGCTCTGTTACAAACTGTTTGGCCACCTTTGCCATTTGCCACCAGCACTAGTACTGGCATATATTTTTTCTCATTACTGTTCCTATGCCCATAGACTATAAAAATGAAATAAAACACAGTAAAATAAACTAGATCTGTTAAATACTGGACTCAGAAAAAAAGTTATCTCTACAGCAGTGACAAATACCAAATTTCATAGCAGGTTCTTTTTAAGAACCAAGCTATAAACCCCTCAATAATGATGCTTGTAATGGAAACGCTGAGTTTCCCTTTACTGCTGTGGCCTGAACTTGCTGCTATAATCAGCTATTTTTATCATTCAGTTGATTACACCTTAGAAAAATGACTGCTGGCAACCCAAGTCTTCTTTTATTGGAGACACTCTTAAATGTTCCAATGTGATATTATAACTAGGAACTAGAGAAAGAAATAGAAAGAAAGTTACAAAGCGAGAGCAAAAGAAAGAGAGCAAAAAGGGAGGGAGAGAGGGGAAGAAGGAAGGAGGAAAAGTGAGAAATAAGTGCGAAATGGATGACCATCTCCTGACTTGTCCTCCTCAGCTCTCCCAGGAACGCAGAAGGTTGCTTATCACTGTGCGCATGTGCAGCCCCAGCCCATGCAGGGCTGATTTTTGCCCCAGGAACTCTCTGCACCCTGCCCGTGTCCTGTGTCTCCCTGGCAATGTCGGTGGCTGGGCTCTCCAGGGTATCTGCCTCGGTGAGAGGTGTCCTGAGCACCGCTGAGCTCTGCAGCCTGGAGTCTAGCCATCACTGCAGACTTCCCAAGTGTCCTGTCTTGTTCTAGAAACCTTCTGAATTACTGGTAATTTCTGAGCTTTCTTCTCCATGGGTTTCCTGAACACATGAACTGACCTATGTTCACTGACGACCTGAGCCTGTAGACTACTAAATGTTTCTGTGACCCAGTTTGAGATACAGGTGATGTATCTTATATACCAGTTTAGCTTCTATAGCTTACTGCCTTTTGTAAACAACAATAGTGATGAGTATATTTTACTGTTTAAGTTGTGTCCATGTTAGGTGGAAAGCCTACACAATTTCCTGCATAAACAATATATAACTAATTTCCAACTGTGTTCTCTAGAGAAGCAGAAGGGAACATAGAGGAAAAGTCAGTAGCTGGTTTCTTCCTGGAAGACCTTTATGAAATACAGGGTGCAATGCAAACCAGAAATAGCTTGTAACTATTTTTTCCCCACTAAACTTTATATAAAGTTTTCCCCTTAAAACTTTACATAAAAATGCCTTTAACGGTATTATCTGTGGAGGCGCAGCTACGTAGAGAGTGTCCCATGAACATGTTGGCAGGTTCTCCGTCCTTACCTTACTCAGCGGGAGCTAGGGCCATTTCTACAAAAAAATCTGCATTTCAACAGGTGCGTTCACTTAAAAATGTTATTTTGTTGCTTAACAGTGTGATATCAGAAAAGGTATCCATAAAACACTTACAATATGCTATATAGTTAATTATTGAAAAGTGCAGACATAACCTTTTGACCTTGATAAAGCACAAATAAATATAATTATGAAGGACACATGGCTGCAACATGATGGCAACAGTCAATATTACATTTGCAAGAGGAAGGAGATACAAAGAGGTTTTTTTCCCATGTGTAAAAGCTATACATTGTTTTCCTTGCTAGCATCCCAGGCAGCATCACGCATATGCAGTTAATCATGTCTTTGTTTACACAGACACATTACAATTACATTTGAGTTTTCCTAACTCTTGCACGTTTAAGTGAGAAACATAATGCTGACCATAAGACAGGGCCAAATACTCTCCTGTAAGGAGAGGAAAAAATCCTGCCGATCTTGCCTCAGCTACAAGATGGGGAGCTATTAATTACACAGCTTTATAACCCTAATCTCTCAAAATTACTTTTTAACACTATTCCCTCAAAAATCTCAGCATTTAGCCAACCTGCTCCTCAAACTGCTTAGAAATCTTCAAATCTTTTGTCACCCTGCACTGTGGGGAGCTTCCCCTTGAAATGAGCAGAGCCAAGGTTAGACCCAAAATAGGCTCTGCCCTCACACTTTGCATATTGATTTTGCTGCTTTTCTTCCAGTCTTCAGGGGCCAAAATCTAGCAAGATTCATGTCCCTTAAAGATGAGCACGCATCTTCCTGAAGGCCTCTCTGTTCCACTTTTGTAGCCCAGAGATGCTGGGGAAATAGGGATGCACATTACAGGGATGTGAAGTAGGAATAAGGTGACTGTTTTAGATATACATTCTCCTCCAGACTCCCTGTCCCAGGTCTCTAATCCCCCCAGGAGAGACCTCAAGAAACACTTCTACCAGGAAATGTGTCGTTATGAGACGGGAATGAGTTTTTCCACGTACCCACACTGACAGGATACATATTTGTGGGCTTGCCAATCTGGCAGAGTTCCAGTCTAGCTCAGAATTTTTTTAAAAAAGGGAGAAACAAAAAGAAAGACTTCTCATTCTTGCAAAGAAATAGAGTTAACAATTATTAGAGTTAACAATTAAAATTAACAATATGAAAAGAGGTATGCAAAAATGCTTTCAGCAAGATGCATGTTGCATCTCTCAGGCAGCCCCATTAACATGAGTGAAGGTGAGCCATCTGTGAAGGTGAGCCATTGCCTCAGAGTTTTCTAGTAAGTATGAACATCACATCCTTAGCCACAAGGCAAGTATATCACAGGTGTATTCTAGGGCAGAGCACTGAAGCAAAAAGGAGAATAGCATCGCTCTTAAACAAAGCTTTTCTGGTTACAGAACAATTATAAGAGCTTTCATAAAACTCCACTGTTTTATTAAGCAGAAAAAATCTCCACAATGTTGCAGAACAGCAATTCCCACAAGTGACTGAGGTATAGCCCCTACCTTTTTCTTTTTCTTCCTTTTTTTTGTTAGCTTTAATTTGCTTGTACTTTATGTTCATTGGCAGCACTGCTAAAATGTATCTTTACAACCTATTGTCTTAGGTAAGATTATATCAACAGCTCCAGATGGACCACTTTTAAAAATAAATTCTGCTTTCCCTTATCATTGACAGGAATCACATTTACATATTCTCCTGGTGGAACTGATAATGCACTAGATGATTAATGTGCCTCGATGTACTGATACCTGTAGACTGTTTGATCAATGTCTCGCAAAGAAAGTGTCTTTCATTCAGTATGCTCGGAGTCCAAAAACACCCTGTGATTAATGTAACTAAATGTTTGGGGTCAACTGAAGCTACAGTTCCTGTTCCTGATTCAATATCAAACTAAAGATAGGTCACAGGAGAGTGGATTAGTCATGTGAAGAAAAAGTCTGAGTGTGCGACTTCAACTATCTCCTTAAGGGATGCTAGAGAAGAGTTCATTGCATTTTTCAGTTACTGCTACAGTAATCTGCACGGTTTTTCACCTCATTGTTAAACAGAACAGCCCAACATGCTAAGCCTTTTAATGCCAGGATATTTTCAGTATAAAAATAAGTGGGTTTGATTTAGTCCCTGGCATTGAAGTTTGGATTTATTCAGATTTATTTATTACAATTAGTGAACCATGAAAATCCAACTCTCTGAAGTTATTCCCTAAAGAACGCACTTTTACAGTTGGAAGAGAACAAAACGCCTAGCGAACACTAGACCTTTTCCTAGTTTTACTTGATCAGCTGACGTAACACTGACTACTTCTGCTTGTTCTTATAACAGCTGTTTGGTGTCTCATTAAAAATAGATGAGGATTTAGGAGGCATGGGGACTTGTTGAGGGACGGCTTTTCCTTTCACTTGCACTCCTTTACTTTCTTTTCTAACGTGCAGGACCTGTAAAAGCCAAGCAGCCAAGGAAGGAAAAATGTCTCCTCTTGCTGCCGTGCCAACTCTTTTCCTGTCTGCACCTCACTGACCAAGTCCCTGACTAGGAGGCAAGAAAGCAGGCTAAAGAGAGAGACTTGGATTTATTCCTTTATCCAGCTCCCTAAGTTGGGAACTACATTGCCTTAGGCTTTCTCTATAGTCAATAGAAAGAGACAGGCACCTCCACAGGGAGTTTCGGTTTGTAGGAAGCCTGAATCATATGCAGAGCTGTCTCTCTCCACACCAGCTATAGAGGAAACGTAGATATTTCAGTGAAGTGCTTGAAGTTAAGTATGATGATTCCAGGCCAAAGTATAGCATGCTGGGAACAGATAAAGAGATCCTGCAGGATATATAAGCCTTGGAGCAGAGTTATGGGGATTATCTCTGGAATTGCTACCGGTTCCCAGGAGAATAAAGGTGATGGGTAGCTCCCTGAGTCCCCCTGGCTCCTCACTGCCTCTCCCTCTGTTCACAGCTCAGTTCTGGCCCTCCATTCTGTGAAAAGCAAATCAATAAATACCACTTACTCTGATGCTATGTCCATTTGGTGACCTGTGTTCCCACGCTTTTAAATAAGACCTCATAACATCAGCTGGGGACTATTTCCTGAGACTGACTCACATAGGGTTATTGAGATGAACAAAACATCTCCGTTATCAGAGACCAGGAGAAAGTAAATGCTGGGCTCCTGTGGAGATGACAGCACAAGAAAAAATAAAATATAGCTCTGTACCAGTAAATATGCCAGAAAAGAAGGAAGAAATCATCACATTTTCCAATCCAAACATAATAATTTATCTCTTAATTAAACAATGAGCTATGCTGATACAGAGATTTAGGGCTGAACTGTACCTACCCTCTATGCAAATGTGCTAGAGAAGAGATACGACAGAAAGAGCCTTTCTTCTCTTCCAGTGCACTCACACAGGGAGCAGGGAAGACCTGGGTCAGCTGGCATGATTCCCTTCCTCAGGTCCAGCGTGGAGCCTGCAGGATGCAGCTGACTTCTGGGATAATTCCCACCAGCACACCTCATTTTCTGCTGTGTCTACACCATCGGTGAGAGTGGAAGTGACAGTAAATGTCACTATATCACCTCAAAAGCCCAACAGATAAATCATCTGACTGCCCATCACATACCACAGACAGGACGTGTCCTAAACTCCATACCCAGCCCCACTCATCCAAAGACTTCTCCCTCCCCCTACACCATGCTGCCTCTCTGGCTACTGACCTGCCTCTCTTGTGGCCAGACTTCACAAGGCGATTAGTGCTAGAGGAGGTGACATCATCTTATATGCAATATCTGACAAAAAAGAAAGAAATAGAGAGGTCCACCCTGAAAACTGCTGGTTTGCAATGTAGTTAATCTTATAGTACACAATAATCTCAAGGGTAAGGTGATAAACGAGCAGGTAGGGAAACATATTACTTGGAAATTGCCATTCCTTTCTGCATATCCTCAGAACAGCCTAAGACACTACTTAAAGTGCAGCCTGGACCTCAGATTCTTGCCACAAATGAGCATCTCTGCCAGCTAAAGCACAACTTGCTGAAATTCCCAACCTACAAGGGCTTCAGCAGCTTACTCTTTTGAGGAGCTGATATGTTAACATATTGTATAAGGAAGATGACAAGCCTGATACCAAATTTATGCTAGTGAAGTTTAACTGGCTTCTGCGGAATCATTCCTGACTTCCCTCGTGGTAAACAAAGGTTTCTGGGCCATGTCGTCAGCCCCACTCGAGCGCTGCAAAGCAGCATCGCTGGCACACAGGGCAACAGCCCAGATAAGCCTGGGAGCTCCTACGCCCCACACCACTCCTCCGCAAAGGCCCAACCAAGGGAAGGGAAAGGTGGCCTGGACACTGACCTCCGCCTGTCAAAACAGCCCTTTACACGCCAAGATAATGCGACAAATTTAGAGAAACCACGTCAAAGCTCTCAGAAGGCTTCTGGCTATCAGACAAACCACTGGGGATGCAGACCTTTCTCCTCCACTGCATCAGTTCAGCTAAGCGCAGATCATTCATTGCCTTCTTTTTCTAACGGTTTCATAAACGCAGCTTAGTATGTCACTTCATAACTACACTGCGGACTTAGAGCATTACAACTGACAAGAGCTTTCAATTTAAAGAAACTATAAGAGGCTCGGAGATTGTATTTATTATTCAACAAATACTCAAGATTAATAAATGTATCCTTAATACTAATACAGCTTCAAAAGTTAATGTATGAAAAATAACTATTATGAAAAGTATTATCAATAATTTTAGGAATAACGTACATGCATAATGAATGAATTTTGCCCAGGGGTAATAACTTGCATCTTGGCCTGATTTAGTATGGAGAAACTGCATTATAATGAAAGGCAGAATTATCACATAGTATAACTGCTAACTTTATCACTGCTTGGTAGGATCCTAAAACTGTCATCAGAATGTTCAAACTACACTCACTTAAATGATCTCTATAATACAGAACTATGTGCACGTGGATTTATTGCCCTCAGAATAATGCAAACAACTTCAACATCACTGATTTGTAAAACATTAATTATTCTGCTATAAAGATGTACATCAAAATAAAACAGAATTGCACTCGAAAGAGGGTAGGCTCAAGGAAGGGATCTTACCAAATATACTCTCTTGATTTTTAGAATGGGATGAAATGATTTATTTGTCAGTTGAAAGGTTTGTTTTTTTCCTATTAAGCTTCTCAAGTATTTTTGTAAATAACACTAGCTTGGGCTACTAAAGCATAAAGGATTTTTCATTACTGAGAACTAGATTTGATTTGGTTTTTTAAATGCCACAGTAAGAAGTGAAATGTGACTTCCTTGCTTTGCAGAGAAGTTCAAGTTATACAGTGCAATGGATCCCTGAGGAATGACTTAAGAGTGTAGCTCTCTTAAGAGAGTAACTCTGTCTGTGCAAACCCCAATCAAATGGAATAATAAAATGGAGCTGCTTTATAAACAGAATAAATATATTGGGAAAATAAGTGAATGTTATGTACATACTATTCTACTAAAGAAGTTTAGTGTAGACAATATATGTTCAGCACAAACAATTACATCTTTAGTGAGGTTCTGGTACTGTGTTAAAGATTTTATTGCACATCAGCAGTAAATCTGCTTTTCATCATCAAATGGCATGTAATTACATACAATGAGAGTCTTATTAATGCACAATATAGCAATGTTTTAAATTATATGGGCCCATAATGGATTACATAAAATATGAACAGTGTGATGTTCATCAAAATCTTTCACCTAATACTTCACAGTCTTATCAACATTATTTAATTAAAACTATTTGTTAGTAAGAATAAATCTAATATAGCCTTATTTTTAGAGAGGCTGCAACATAGCCTCTAAGGTCCTGATCCTGCAAGGATCCCTCTATCCTCTCACATTTCATTTTAAGAGCTTCAGATTTTAAGATTTCCATATTTGTAATTCAGCAAACAAGCAGTACCAGATATGAGGAGCAGAACAAAAACAATAGCTCACACACCAAGTGCCTTCCTTCATCTTGGGAGCTAACAAATTTATTTAAATATTTTTGTAATGTTCACAACCCTGTAATGCAATATTTGAGAATTAATTTTTATAATATGCCCTTTTCTGTAAAATGAAGTGCTGGGAAATTGTGTTTGTGTGTGTGTATACATGTATGCGTGCATGCACATGCGTGTATAGTTTGTTTGCTTAGTAGCAACAAAATAATAATAAAATGAAAATAACAGTCGACGAATGGGAATTCTCACATTACCAACCTTAGTAAAATCTAGGAGGAAAAGTCTCTTTGATGAATATTAACAGCTATTTATTGGTGTTTTCATTGTAATGCCTGGGAATGCTCAGACACATTCACAGAGTACCTGATCCAGAGGCTATGAGGGTTCCTAGTTTTTCCATCAACTTCAAAAGGTTTTCACCTCTCTGCCTTACTTTGTGTTGGACTAGGGCTACTGGTAATCCATGTATGGATTGTAAACGACTCCTCAACTCAAGATTAGTCGAAGTATGGTTTATCTAATGTCTTCTAACACAAAATATTTCAGCTCCAAAATTAACTCAGTTCTGTTGCAACACATTAAGAATGCTATCTTTTTTAACAAAATCTTCAATTCCATAAAACCCAACTGCATTTCTCTTAAAAAAAAAAAAAACTAGATGATAAGCACCTCTCCTGCATTCATCTCAGGCAAATTAGTTGCCTTAAAAACACATGAGTATATTGGGAGAAACACTTGGAAATGATTGCTGAAGAAGAAGGTTGCGTGGGGTACATCTTCCAAGACATTGAAGAATGGAAGCAAATGGGAGTGAGTGAACAAATTAATGATTAAGGAAGATTTTTTTATTATTATTTATTCTGAAAGCTCTGTCCAGCTTGGCCTCCCAGGTTCGAGCAATCTTTCACTGTCAACATATGCCATGAGATTGATTCAATTAAGATTAGCGGCACTAGAGAAAAAAAGTGGCATGGTTTACTTTTGATTAGTATTGTCTTTTCTCCCATCTCATAGTGGCTGTGACCCCTACAACCAAGATAGTTTAAATATATCAGATCATGAAAGTAAATCATTTCTCCAGTATGTATAAGCACAAGAGGAAACAAGCTTAATTGCCACTTATATTTTAGATGTTTTTATATCTCTGCGAGGATATAATTAAGTCTTATCTAAACATAGTGGCAATGGTACAGTACTGGAAAAGGGGGCAGGAAGCTGAATACGCTTTACTGCAGGAAGTAGTGTAATTCCCAATGTTATTACCTTTGAAGGTGGATTAGTTTCTCTCTCTCCTGCATCTGAAGTGCTTTCAGAGTATCTAAAGGACGCTCAGTTTCACTATCACACATTAGCAGGTAGATTACATTTAAAACTTAGCTGGACACTTAGTGTGTTCATCTCCCTGCTGTCACTAGCATGGCCTACATTTTCTGCTGGTACAAATGGGACAAACTGTCTTGAAAACAATAGAACTAGACCTAGTCACGGTAGATGAGAATTTGACTGAAAGCCTGGACTGAGTTTTTTTCCTTGCATCAGAATGAAGAAGGAAACTAATTCTTGTATTATCCATTCTTGAGAAAAACATTTTTTTTTCTATATTTCTCCGTCTCTTAGGACACAGAAAGACAAATCACTTAAATCAGACAAATATCCTAGGCCTCATGGTAACACAGATAATAATAGGTAAAGGAACACCATTTGCTAGTGTGGTTGCAATTTTATCATTGTATAAAAAAGCCTTATTAACTTGAACAGAATATACCAAAAATTTTGTTCACAGTGTACATATGTAAAGTGTCTTTACATTGCTACAGCTCTATATCAAAGGTTAACTTTAGTTAAAAACAAAAAGAAAGAACAAAATCTCATCTCTACCTACTTAATTTATCATAATACAAAAACCATGTGGGCCAAATGTTAACAGTCAGTAACTTTTAGGAACATTGTCTTGGTCACCAAAGGCCTCATTCTGATCAGTCGCAGAAGCTTCTCCTGACTTATGCTGAGCTTTCAATCATGGCACAAAGGTCTATTTAGTAAAAGGTGTTCATTTGCACTCCCAGTGTCTTGTAGCAACATACATAAATCACAAGTTTTTTCCTAAGATACCCTGGGCTGGATCCTTGCCTGGATCCATGCCAAATAATACTGGTCGAGGGTTGATGGGTGAAGGACATGAATATAGCCTTTTATCTTTGCCCCAAATTCATATTCCAATGCAGTCTCAGTAGTGAGTGTAATGAAATCAGAAGTCTCAGTTCAGTCCCTAGTGGCATTAGTTCACATTATAAAATCATTACACATCATTTGACGATGTTGTGCACTGTTAGCATAGAGGAAAACTTGTTCCGTATCTCTGAGGGTGGTGGTCCCTGCAGAAATGACTGGGCTTGTGTGTGATGAGGAGGTGCGGCGAGGAGTGCAGCTGGCTGGTTGATAATGAGGACTTTGATGTTTAGCGTTTTTAGTCCCTTAACGCTCATCAAGACCAGTATTTGTCAGAATAAAAAGAAGGAAAAAGTCAAATTGTTGTTTTCTAAAAGGGCAACTGAGTAACATTTAGCTAGTACAAGTTTAAAGGGAAATTCAGATGTTGGAAAATACATGGAATCTATTAAAACACCTTTGTCTATTGCTGTTCTGGAACTTCAATGTAGAAAAGTGGACATTTTTCCTTTTTCTCTGTTCCTCCCCCCCCACCCCCCCCAATTTTAAACGCAGATTTAAAGCATAACCTCTGATCTCACACACTTGTCACTACGATACTCTCCTAAGGCCTTGGAAGACAAAGGAGCTTTGCACAAATTTCAAATTAAGCAAAGGAGTGAACATTTGCAGGCTTGGGGGTCTAACTACATGTCCAGGGAAATAGGAAAAATGGTCAGAACATTCTTCAGTTCACAGCCTCCCCAAAGGACAGTGTGTTTGTAGCCCACTTACACAACAACTCGCAATAGCGTATCTTTAATTACCAGCAAGGAATGCTATCTTTAATCCTAGTTGAAGAAATAAGTCTATTTGCAGGCCACAGAGCATGCTCTTTCTCAAGCGAGATGAGCTGCAACTGTAACTGGAATATAGAGAAGCAAGGACAAATCACTAAGCAGTTAATTATCTCTGCAGTTTTAGTTAAAAGCTACATTGGCTTTTCAGTCACGCAAAAAATCACCATTCCCAAGAGCACAGCTGGAACTGTCTGGACAGTTGGTTAGAAAACCCAGCTCCCAGGGGTCACCCAGCATCATGACAGCAAAAACTAGAAGCAGTGAAGTCAGGTGAAGCTCAGTGGAAGCCCCTGATTAGTTATAACTGGAGTTGTTTCTCCCATGGTGGCTCCCCGACAGCTTAACCGAGCTGAATCAGGACACTACTGTCCTGCCTGAGCCACAAGCTCCTGCAGTCTCCCCGATGGCTCACCATGGGGTCAGTCAGAGCTAGCACCCACTCCGGCATCAGCATCAGCGCCAGCCCCGCTGCAAGGGAGCGAGCAGGAACGACGCTGCTGGGAGAGGAGAGGAGAGGAGAGAGAAGCACAGCAGCCCTACTTGGCCAGATCCAAACCACCAGAGACTCACCACCTTACGTGACTATGCCCTGCACAATCCAGGGTCTGGACTACCGTAAGCATTGCAGCAATAGAAATACTGCACAGCAAGCTGCACAGCCTGTTGGCAGATTCTTCTGGCAGAAGAGAAGACTTCGGGTTGGAAAGCCCAAGTCTCGAGCTCCACATTAACCTGCTGCAGCATCAGCCTGGGATGTGCAAAAGCCACGGCCCAGGCTTTGAACACCCTTTGCTTCTGGATGTGGAAGCACTTCCATTAAGGAGGCTGCAGTTCCCGCTATGTCATCCAGTTCTCAAGTTATTAGGAGGTTTTGTCTTTCAGAGTTTTCTCTGTCATGCTCATTCTTATTTTAAGGCTAATGTTCTCATGCAGTCTCGCTACTCCACCATCTAGGGGTTTAAACGGAGCACCATTTAAATCGATACAGTAAAATCAGAAGAACTGACAACACTAGGTATGTTTTAGGTAACTACAAGCAGATTTCTTCGCTGTTCATGTCAGTGCAATGACTTTCAAAGCAAAATTAGGGAAACATGTTAAAAGAGACGATTGTTCCCCATTGCGGCTAGACTCGAAATGTGTCTGCTTTAAATTGGCCCGCTGGCAGCTGCGGGCTGGGGGAGGGCGCGGAGCAGGTCCTGCAGATCTCTGGCTTCATTCACCATTCACTCTTAAACGGTGTAACAGTTTTATGGCCTTTCCCTAATGATCACCTATTGTGGAGTGGATTGCCAATCAAGGATCACTTAATGACAAAACAGAATAATTTAACCCCTATTCAAATGACAATGCCTGGAATTGCCCACGCAAATGTCTTGACACAACAGAGGCGCACAGAAAGTTTTCGGCTGAATGAGGTAAATAACATTAACAAGCTATTATCCCGTATCTCTTCCTCGCCTTTACAAAAGGCTGACCTCTGAACTTTGAACTCTTTCTTTGACTGATCGCAACCATTATAACATTTGTGTTAGTCATTTAAAACTGCAGGTGTAGCCACTTACAATCCCTAATAAAATGCGTAGGCTTCAAGGGAGAAGAAACTCGGGCTCACAGGAACAAAACCACTGGAATGAGCAAGGGCATTTCAAAAGGCTTAATGTAGCGTAGTTCTCCTGCCGAAGGACAGGCCCAGCACCGGCTGCGGCCCGCTGCCCCTCGCCTGCTGCGGAGCGGAGACCGGCAGGGCCCCGCGCACCCGCTGCCCGCCCGTGGGTACCACTCGCTCGCACCCAGCGGCGACCGGCTGCTCTTCCACCTTCCTCCCAGAGTCACCGCATTTGATTTTAGTGTCCCAGCCACGGCTTCTCAGGAAGAACCTGGTTCTAAGGTTACTTAGCAAAACGTCGCTTGGGTTGCTATATCACGTAGGTACTTATAAAAAAGGAGCGCCGCATTGCCGCACGCGAAGTCTCCACCCAGATGGACACTGCCTGGCTGCACGCAAAGCATCCACCCAGGACCACGTGCACACGTGTAGTGTGCCAAGGGGAAGGAACACTATCACTTGCTTTAGATGACTGACCACAGGCTTATGAGAACATTGATATGATGCGGTTGAGCATGACAGTTAGAGATGGGAACCGATGGGCAGGAGCCTCTATGTCCTGAACTAACTGTAATTTCCATGGGACTCCTCGAAACAGACTTCGCAAGAGGGAAGATGCTCTTCCAGGTCGGCTGCGCCAACGGCAGTGGCCCAGTGGGCGCTGCGGGAGCCAGGGGCAGGCCGCACTAGCAAGCCAAACCACACGCCGGGGTCACCGAGCCGGCACAGCACACACGCTAACTGCTCTGCACCTAGCCACCCGCCTCCGAAGTGAACGGAGAGACCACTTGCAGGGAATAAATACAATGCGTTGTGTAGTCTGGGGACAGCAAGGTAACCACCCTGCACTTTCCCAAGCTTTTTTTTAATCTGAAACCAATTAAAGGTAAGTGCAAAAATAAGTAATGAAAAATGTGCTATTAATTTTGATTTGATATTGTAACTAGAATCACTTCTGTCATTTTATGACTCTTGTGTTCACTTCCTAAACACATTCAAATGATTTGATTTCACTAATATTCACAGAAGGTGAATTTAAAAGGCAAATCAATATAATACAACCACTTATTGAAACCAGATTTTAAATTTGCACACTGCTTATAAGGTTTGCCTTATAAGAACAAGCACAATATCTTGTGATTTATTTGGACAGTCAGAAATAAGCCATCCACATTCCAGATCAAACTTTAAAAGTTATGATCAATACAGTGAGAAAAATGCGGACAATGTATTTGTTTAGTAATAAATTTAAAGAAATTTGAAAATGGATGTAGATATACTGCAATTACCAAAAGAAGGTAAGTTGATCAAATAAATTATTCATTGTGAATCATCCATGCAGCTCTATTTTAAATAATTGAAATAAAGCCTTTATTATTGTTTCTCATTGAAAATGATATCTAATTATGTAATAACATTTTAGATAATTAGTATGTAATGGGAGCTAATCTAATGTAAGAAGAAAATTGTAAAATAGATAAATAAAGACTGATTTTGAACTGCCATTGAACGTCACTGAGCTTGAGATGAGTTTAGATATTCTAAACCTATATTGTTTTAAAAATTGTATACACATCATTGCAGACTGTTGCCATTTCACAGGCTATGGAATTCCAGCCATTTAAACATAAACAAAATTAATCATTTTTTGAATTTTTTCCATTAAATCATTCAGGACAGAATATTCCAAGCAAAATAGTTTTTAAATAGCACTGAACACCTTGGGTGAAAATTTGAAGATCACTGGTCCTATGGACTGGAAACATTTTTTTGATAGACAACTAGGCAGAGGCGCTGCTGGCCAGGATTGTTCACCTCCCCGGCTAAGCCTACAGAAACCGTGGCTGGGGAGCAGAGACAGGCAAGGCCTAAGGTAGCAGGCTCTTAGGGAAAGCTGGCTTGAGCTGTGCAAAACAGTGCTGCGCCATGTAAGACTTGCAGCTGAGCTGGGATAATGAAAGGCTAGAGGCACAAAATAAGAAGCATGATTTTGGGATTCTGCTCCGCATGAGGGAGTTTTCTTTTTTCTTTTTCTTTTTTTTAACCAAAATTCAGTTTCTAAAGATATGTTGAGTCCTTTCTATTCCAAGGATAGTTTTCGCAGTGCTATTGGACATGTTATTGTCTGACTTTCCAAGGAGGCAGAACCACTGAAGAGATGTTCTCTTTGACACTTAGAACTAATAAAGTCTCTACCAGTATCTGAATTATGGAAGAATTTGGTTTTAATCAGTGAAATCAGTATCAGAAAGGTGTTAAGCACAATGCAATATTGTCTAAAAAGCTCAACTAAAAAGTAGTGTCAGATGTAATTAAAAAAAACCTTCTACTTCACTTTCTTACTCCAAGTTCCAGTTCTTCAGTTTCACTGCAACAGATTCTGCCTTAGTTAGCAAGTAAAGGAAAAGTAAAGTTTAGGGAAAAGGAAAAGTTAGCAGGTAAAGGAAATCATAATCACTTTAAATTCCCTTTGGTAGACTAACCTTAGACTGCAGGACTACTAAATTCTTCTTCATCTTCCTACTTCCCAGAATAGCCAAGGTTGGGCTGAACCAGAGCCTGCCACTTTGGCATCCCAAGCTCTGCAGTAGCCCGCATGCTTGTTCTGTGCTTTGCACTATCTTTATAGGACAAAGAAGCTGGATCCTCTGATCCAGAGTACTCTAACCTGTAGGAAGTTCTGATCTAACTTTATGAAGTCACCTGATCTAACTTCAAAGCTGACCTGGCTTTAACCAGGCAGCTGGAGCAGTTGACCTCCAGAAGTCCCTCCTGAAATTATTCTATGATTATTCTCTAACCTTTCAGTCTTCTCTATGCTCATTCATTATCCCTAAACCCTCTTCACTGACATTCTTTTTCATTGCAGCCAGACTTTACTTCTATACCACAATGAACAGGAGAAAGCAAGAACCTCACCACCCCTTTGTTTGCCATCTTTTCTAACAATGCCTCACAGAAGCAGACTGCACAGTGGCCCCATCTGAAAGGGCATGTAGCTCTGCTCTCTTAAGTAGTTACAATAGTCACATGTGTAGTAGTACGATGAAAAAACAGGGCTTCATCCCTAATAACCAAACAGATAAATCCTAAAAACCTGGTCATGGAAACCCAAGCCAGAATTGGAGATGGAGTTCCTGTCTTCATATTCTTTTTCATATTCCTATCTTCAGTATTCAGTATGAAGCCATATATCTGTAATGTCAGAACGGATGGCCCAGGGATCCAAAAGGAGATCAGCAGACCTGTCCTTTGCAGTCACCAGTTTAAATACAGGACTATTCGAGAGTGTCCAAAAGTCTATGAATCATCACCAGATTATCTGAACAAGATGGTCTTTCTAGTGCAAAAAAGACACAGCTCCACCTTCACAATAACTGCCTTTCTGACAAGTTCAGTAGAGATAAGGAAAGGAGGAAAGGAAAAGCAATGATACACCTTTTTGAGAATAAGTAGGAAGCATGTTCCTAGGCAGGCATGTCACTGCCTCTGTGATTCCTTTGCATGAAGAAAATAATCAAGCATAAGAGCTGCCAAGGCAGGCAGGTTCCCAGTAAAGAACCTCCCAGCTGCAATCACGCTGAAGTAAATCTTCACCATGTTGATGTATCACACACTTTGATGGAGAGAAGAAAGGGCCACAATGCAATTGCAGTGCTGGCTGTTCAAGACCAGACACTTCCCACAGTTTCTGGTGTAAATGTACTGATCTCAGGTAAGGAATGGAATACCACTGCCAGGGGGTTCTTCAAGTTTTTGTTAGTTCTCTTGTGTGTAACATACAACAAACTTGCACAATCTCCTAGAAACAATTACACATCTTCCAAAATAGATTGGATACTTCAAATAATTGCCTAAAGTGTCCCTGATAAAACTAAGAAAGAGCTGTGAGAGAAGGACAAAGAAAGTTTTAAAGAAATCTACTCTTATTCTATAGGTGGTCATCATTTAGTTGTCAATTTTGGACTATATATATTGGATAGGTCAACACACATAGCATGTACATTACATTGAAGAACTCTTTTAGACAAAAGAACTGAAAGAGAAGAAATTAAGGCAAATAGAAAATACGCAAAATGACTTGAAGTCCCCAGTTTAACTATGAGATGTATATAAGCCACCATCTTTCCCTGTTAGGAGGGCTCTCTCCATTTTCCTGGGATCCCACAGTATGGGTCATTTAAAATATCAGCTATCAACCACAAACACTGACCATGAAGTCCCATGATGTAATGTTCTAGCTACTGCAGTGCAACATGCATAATGCCACATAAAAATCTGTTTCTTGTTTTTATCTCAGGCCTTTTGCTGCTGACATTTGTCACCAGTTCAAAACTTACTATAGTGAACATCTCAGTTTAAATTTACAGATAAATACTTTTCCCCTCATTAATTAAAATGTATCTCCTTTAAACAGTGCTTTGGTTTCAAGCCTTTGTTACCTTTGGTATGAAACGTAGGCTGACAAGGGTAGCGCTCTCGGTGCGGAGGCCACAGCAGCGCGGCCCGCGCCGCGCCAGCGCCGGGAGAGCGGCAGCCGCAGCTGACAAAGTCTGGTGCCTCCTGAGAGCCTGCCATGATAAAGCATCCCGCTTTGTGCTGTAATCAGCTTGCTATACATGCATTACTTCCTAATGAGAGCCGTGTTTAAACAAGTGTATAGAACACATCTGTCCGGGCTCTGGGATTTGAATCTGTGTGACCAATTCAGCATCTGAAAGTTAAATTAATGGTAAAGAGTTTAATTGTGAGTAAACAATACCACATTAAGGAGCAGTAAACACAGCAGTAGGGACTGAAAGACAGGGTATTCAATCACAGATGTGGCTGCTTCGGTGCCTTCTTTAATGATCTCCTCCGTCTGTACCTTATGACTGTGCTTTTGGCACGGTTATTCATTTAAACGGACTGTTTCCTTTTCCAACTCTTGCTTCCACTTTAACATCCTTTCAAATACACAAACTATCTGCTCGGGTATGTCATGTGTGTACGGGGCTGTGTGCAAGTGAGCGATCTAGCTACGGGGAGA
This sequence comes from Dromaius novaehollandiae, assembly GCF_036370855.1. Lineage (NCBI taxonomy): Eukaryota > Metazoa > Chordata > Aves > Casuariiformes > Dromaiidae > Dromaius > Dromaius novaehollandiae. Next base: position 6,420,097 of record NC_088110.1, read on the forward strand.
GACTGCGCCCAGATGTCTCAGACGTATCACAGAGCCATTTTGACTTGACTCCTAATGCAACAAAACTCCACACGGAAGGAAGCAACGTCTGTGCCTGATCAACTGCACACAGCCAGCAAGGGACAGAGGCGAAGCCTCAGCTCCAGGAGCCTGGAAAGACAGCGACAGGGGCTTGCTAAATATCCATGCTACTATTTAAAATAATGATGCTTCTTTCTTTGAAGATGTTGTTTATATGACAGACATGCACAGAGCTGGGCAGCCTGTTTACAGACTTGCTTTGGGAACAAGGGCTCAGTAGCCATGGATGTTCACCCAGGCTCCTATGGCCCTTGAGCAAGTCACCTCATCTTTCTGGACCTAAACCTGAGGGAGCCTGAGCAATTACTATCAAGATCACAGTGCCTTAGTTTCCTCCTTTGCAAAATGGGAACAGTCCTGACTCACATGAGAGGGAGACTGTGGGGATTAACCGCGGGCTGCAGAGTCCTGTGAAAGGGTAAGAGGCGCGTAACAGCTGAGCGGAAGCGTACAAAGGGAGATACGCAATTCCTGGTCAGCGTTTTGTTTCTTTGGTTTGCCTTTACTCCCCTTCTCATTGCTTATTGATTTTTGTTTCCAGCTGACATATGAGCGACAGCCTGTATTAAGACAACAGCAGCTGAAGCATTGCTAAAGTCAGCATCGCTATGTATCGTTACAAAGCAGAAACCCACTGTTTGGTGATGCCTGTTTACCCCTCCAAGAAACGCCTTAGGAAAATGCAACCACTTCTGAAGGGGAACTAGTACTAGGTGGGTGGGCTTCAAAAACACTTCTCTGCATGATGTCCAGTAGGAGATTCCCCTTCCAAATAGCGAGATGGATGAGCTGTCATCAGCCTCCTTCATACCCTGCTTTGCAGGGCACTCATAAAATGGGCAAAGGACAGTTCTGGTTTGTTCAACACAAGATAAAGATGCACAAAAGGTGATTCATGTGAAGAAAATGGAAGTGCAGTAAACTACTTGAAACATATAGCTCTGGAGCACTGATCTATTAAAATAACTCATAGTTGTATGTATCCTCTAGCTGCTGAAAGACTAACCACCACTTCAGAACAATTGAAATCCCCATATATTGTAAGTATAAGCTTTTAATTAATTTGCCATATTATATGTATCAACAGCTAGCTGGAACTGGAGCTTAGCAACACTTTATCTTCAACCTGCTTTTGAAGCCAACACAAATATTTCTTCATTTCAGCCTGCTTTTGACTCACAACAACATGTAAAAGCATAAGGGCCAAAATCACTGCTGTTATTAAGTTCACTAAAGGTGTAACTTGGTTTAAATCAGTGGCACTGACTCCTCTTGTGTCAGCAATGAACTGGGTTCCCTGTCTTTACTTGTGATACTCTGCCATTAAAAGAAAATGATGTAAGGATAATTATGAATGAAAATGCTAGCTTTGAACCCAGGAGACCCAAACTTTTACATGACATGACACAGGCAATAGGCCCGCATGGTTTTCTGAGGCTGTGTTTTGATTACAAAGCAAAGAGACCTTCCCCCTTCATGGTTAAGGGGGAAAAAACCTCTCACCAAAACTACATACACGCACTACACAAACACAGCACAAAGATTCCCACCGCCGGCACTCACACTTCACTGAGGTCCACAGCTGCAATTGCAACCTCTGTTTTGTGCTAACACTAGCTCAGCGCAGCAATAGAAGCCATGGAGTAGGCGAGGCTCCAGCTCGGTTTATCCTCCTCCCTCAATACAACACTCTCACTAATTGTGTAATTGGACTGAGACAACTTTTTTTAAACAGAAAACAAAAAGAACATGTGAGGGAATGACTTCCCTACTTATTCCATCCAACTTTTTCTGTTGAGATTGTTACCAAGAACATCACTGGGGTTTTGTGCTATAGACACCTATGTCGCAGGGCAACCACAACCACCACCTACTTTCATGTAGCCATTGCACCAACATTACACAGACAGCAATGAGTCGCAGTTCAGGCACTCACAGTTTGGCTTTATGTGAACCAGTAAACCAGCAAGTCCCTTCTTCAGTATCTTCTGCTGTTCAGCCCCCTACGAGTATTAACAAGACGATCTCCAAACCCAGATGGGCGAAGCTTGAGGAATGGTTCCAGGAGGGCAGAAATCACCAACAGAGACCCATGTGAAAGGGGACATCCTTCCTGAGACAGGTGGTCCATATTTGTATCCTCCAGTTTATTCAGTCTTCCTCTGATTATTTTATTAGCTCTTCCCTTGTTAATGAGTCTAATCCCACAACTCCCCAAGCACATATACTACACAGCCTGTCCCTAGAAATTACCTCCCTGTGTCCTTTTATAAAAGCTCTCTCACAAACAAACAGACTGATCCACACTTTACACACATATCCATGTAACTAACACAATTTGCCAATTCGCCAAAGGGCAAAAAACTCTAAGCTCCATTTACTTGCCTTGCTGCTGAGTGATCTCAACCCCAGTGACTGCGAGTCAAGCAGAGAGCTGTGGGGAGATGGCATGCTTCAGCTAAACTCACCTCAGCTGCAAGCACCGGAGCTGCCATCTTGCTAATCAGCTTTAATTTAGCTGTCTCACAGCTTCATAAGTAAATAAAGACTTACTTAGTGTCAGAAATATCAGTATTTAACTGCAGAGTTAAAAAAGTATGGTAATTACCAGAGTGCCACAAGTCACAGCTCTGTACAATCCTAACAGATTGTAGGGTTTGCCTTTTTGAACCTCTCAGCACGTTTAGAAACTTGAGTAAAACAACAAAAGGTGTTAATAGCTTTAAGGGGAGCACCATGCTGATAGATTACCCATTATGGTTATCCACTCACAGTGAAATGGCAAATAGGTTTGATCAATTCGATTTTAATGTAAAGTGGAACTTGAAAAAACAGCAATGAGCAAAGAGAAGACCTTTTGTTGCTAATGTGTCTGAAAAAAGCACTTAATTGAGGTCATAATAATATTAGCAGTTATCACCATCAATAATTCAGCCTTATTTATTACTACATGGTAAAGTTCTGTCAAACAGGAATCGTTCAGGCTTTGTTATACACGTTAACATGAAGCTAGCTGTTGGATGATTGGTATATATTTCACCAGCTGCTCAAAACTGCGGGATAGCAAGAACTAATGATATTCTTTCTTGGTCCTTGCATTACACAATAGTTAATTTGCTGTATGCAGAAATATATGTTACAAATATAATAGCCCCACATAAAGTATGCGTAATAAAAAAAGCATTATATCTGAAACAGTGACTGACTAATCTTGCCTGAGCTATCTGTCATAAGAAAAACAATTTCAATTCCTGCATGATTTAGTACTCCTACAGCAGGAGAAGCATAAATTCTGCCTCTTCACACAGTTCTAGTCACCTGTGATTAGTTATCTTTAAAAAATCTAAATGAACGTATAATTGTACAATTATAGATGCTAACTCCAGTGTTAAAATTTAAAATGTATTAGTCTCGTAAAATGCCTCATTAATCTCTGGGTCTTAAAGGACATACTTGTCCTGTAATGAGCCAAATGTAGGAAATATGTGTGTGATGGTGGATGGGGGAATTTTAGCTCGTATTTTTTTTAACCTTAGAATCATTTTATTCCTGCAAAATCTGTTTACCAAACACAAAGAAGTTGTCAGTGACAAAGTCAGTTGTAGTTCTCTGGTCATTAACTATGGAAATAAGCTGTTTTGAAGAGATTAGTTTTTCCTTATACACGATATTCATGGATTTATAACAGCTATATAATTACTGACTGGAACTGCAAGCAGAAAGGTTGGGCTGGAATATTGATCTGCCCCTGTCTGTTAATGACTGCTTCTCCCGCCGTGCTGATCGCAGGAAGCGCTCTAGCAGGATTTTAACACCTTCCTCTAAAAAAAAAAAAAAAAAAAAAAAAAAGGAAAACAAAGATCATAGGGGCACCTGTGAAAAACAAAGCTTATCCCACTTAGAGACTGGCAAGCTGTGGCATTAGGCACCGTAGCATTTGGTGATGACAGTTAGGAAGCCCAAATTTGGGGGTGGAGCGAGCATCATGGCTTGCAGGGCAGCGGCGAGGATGCGCATACGGAGGTGGCGGAGGCTGGTGCTGAGCAGGAGGGAGCCAGAGCCCCTCGGAGAGCTAATCCACTTGGCAGTGCTGCGATGGCTCCTTCAAGGAGCTAAAGTAGACTGACACAATGGCCTGCGAGGCATTAAAATGTAGGAATTAAAAACTGTTAAATTGCACAGAGGGATTCTTAACCTCAGCCCTTTGACAACACAGTGATGTTTCTTCCCTTTTCTTCTCGGCCCTTCTTTAAAGCGCCATACACGTTGCATTTATTTTTTTCAGGATGCCTCACTGATCAGCCTTCTCTAATTCTGGACGCCAATTCCTTGCCACACTCGAACCCCACTAATGATGGCTATAAAATGCCTAAATGACTGCCTCAAAAAATAACCTTGCCTTCTGCTCGTCCCCATGCTGCCTCTTTCTCGCTCCCCTGCAGCCTGCCGTATTCAATAGCTGTGTTGGCCGTATCACTCAAAAGCACATCTGGATTCATAGATTTGAACCTTTTGATCCTGCAAATGTAACAGCTCCAGACAAGCCTTCCTTTGCAATTGGTTCTGTGGAGATCCCCAACTCGATTTGAATGAGAAAGGTGAAGCTATGTGTTGTTTAAATGGACAAGCAAATGTTCAAAATGATTTTAAACTGTGGACCATTATTGTTTGCCCTGAAGCTTAAGTGGATGTGTTTTTTTCTTTTTCTTTCCCTGAAACACAAGTTATCCTCAGGCGCAACAAACTGACATGTGGTTCATGACAATAATAGGGTATCACTCAGCCAGTTTGTAGAGAGCTGCCAAAATAGACTCTTCTGCTTTCCCTAGCTAGTGGGTTGCTTTTTTTTTGTTATTTTTAAACAGCATGACAATTTAACAGTTATTAGAGTATTAATGCTGATTTTTAATGAATGATGCTTTATAAAACACTGATAGGGAATTAACATAAGTTTACCTCTGAATGCAAGTCTCTATTTTTTTCTTTTTTACTATCCATTACTTCGTTAAATCAACACTGAAAAAGACCAGCCTTGCCAAATTTCTCACTGCACATTCAACTGTTTGCCCATGACAGTATTTGAATGTGCTTATTATTTCTAGTAAAGCCCTTATCAGTTTCACTGTGAAATTTAAATCACCCTGATCCAACTCTTCTTAGCTAAAGTCAGCTTTATCAACCACAAGAGATGTGGGATTTTAAAAAGATCTGAGTAAATTCACATTGTTTGGATAAACTCATTCAGGGGGTTCAGCAAATGGAAGCTGAAATAGATATGTATTCCAAGGAGGCTATGCACTGCTCAAAAACAAAGAAGTTAAAGCATAATTTAAAAAAAGAAAGAAAAAAGTTAATGGTATCAGTCTCTTTTTAATGAGGGCATTTGCAACCCAGGTTTCCAACGGGTGTTTCTGTGCCTCCACAGTATTTCAGGTGAAAAGTACAAAAACCATAACATTGTTTACACAAGAATAAACTTGTTCTCTGAAATCTACTTTGCCGTGCTGTCTGGTCAGTGTTGTGCTATCAAAAATGTTAAGGGCTGTATTTATGCATTATCCCACAATTTAAGTAACTGTGTATCATGTATATTTAAAACCATCTCTCTGTAGTTTTAATTATCTCAGTCTGCAGGGACAAAACGCAGCTCCCATGCCTGAGACCGAAATGAAAGTGCTGCACGCTGACAGCTAAGATGTCTGTCCTAGCTTGTTGAGATTTCCTGTAAAATTTGCATTGAAAAGGCAGCTTTAAATATACTTAAAATAAAAAGAGCATTTGCATCTAATTTGCTACACTTGCAGTATTAAAGTTTTATCTGAATAAAGACATGTCAAATGGATTTATATAGTTAAGCTGATAGCTTTTAAAGTCAACACAGTAACATAGCTAAATTCAACAAAGTAATGGCATCAGCTAATGGCATTTATTAGTTTATCATCATTTACTTAAAAACCATAACACAGATCATTTTATTTTCATATTACTGTTTGTGATTCTTTGACTCAGTTTGTATTGATTCCACAAATTATGGCAGAAACTGACATTTATCTAACAGAGTTTTCCAAGCTATAAATGTTGGCGTTAGTGGGAAGCAATTGAACTCTTGCCACACAATGGTTTGAGCCATGCTAGAAACAACCATCTTCAAATAAACATGTTTGGCAACCATTTTAACATACGATTGTTGCTTGTCTGACGATGACAGAAGGGTTTTTGTTACCGATAAGACTCTTAGTACTAACCGCTGCCTATGTAATCTACAGCATGATCACACAAAGTGCTAAGCACATTCACCCCAACCCCGCAAAGCACCGAAGCATTATGCTTTATTTTAAATACATGCAAAATAGCAACCAAGCCTTCACACAGCACTTCTTCAGATAGCAAAGGACCTCACAAAAGCAATCATCATTGTTTACTCAGAGGGAAACTGAGGCACAAGAGAAGTGAATCCAAATGACATCCAGCACTGTAGTGGTCCCACTGTAGTGGGACTTGAAACTCAGTGCTGGGAGTCCCAGTTCAGCATCCTGCACATTATGTTTTACTGCCACCTTATGCTGCTATTGATTTCAAGAGCTACTTGCCATAAGCAGACGCTTATGATAAAGATTGCTAGAAAGGGGAAGGGATGAGAACAGTTTCTGACTGTGCAAGGCTTATGAATTATACTCCCAATTCTGCTATAACTCTCTGTTTCCCCATCTTTTTAATAATAATTACTCAGGCCTAAAAATTTACCAATACATACTAAGTAATATTTTATTGCCACCATAAAAACTAGGCGCCCACACAGTTTGATCTGTAAATATTTTGGGTGTGGACACCTGCACGTCGTCACTCAGTTTTATAACTTCATTTGAAAATGGCTTCACAAGTTTCCAATCACGAGATCTACTCTGCTTCTCAGTGATGTCTACGCCTGTTCTTTAGTGGATGAAAAAAACAACTGAGGTTGGAGATGGGGTTTATTTTCAGAACTATGCACGGAGGTCAACATTCTCGCTAATGGGAGGCCCATGTCTAATTCCCCATGTCATATCCTAAACCTTTAATTCCTAAGAGATCACCAGCTCCTCTCTTTTTCTGGTAGCAAGGCCATATTCCCAAGAAAAGTGACAATCACAAGTCACACTTGGCAAGAATTTGAAACGATCATGCTTTGTTCGTGCGATTTATTATAATTCTCCCATACCAATGGGCTTTGTTCTGGTGTGTCCTCACTCTGAACTCTGGCTTCTATTTCAGCACACATTTGTAATTCACTATCCCTGGGCTGGAGAGCACAAATCTCCAGCTCCCCAGAACAGCCTGATACAGCTGGGGCGAGGGATTCGGAGGCACAGCCCTCCTTCTTGAATCGCCATCCCACAGCTGGCCAACGTTCCTCCGTGTAACTAACGGGTCAGGCAGAAAGGAGTCAGAATGAACTAAAAATTGTACTGACCTTCATTTGGAGCCCCAGTCTGGCCTCATTCAAGTCAATGGGAATGCTGTTCTTACTTTAACAGCAGCTGGATCAAGCATTTATGAGGTTTTATTTTATTTCTTAGAAGATTACTAATGAAAAACCACTGCAAAAAGTTATGCAGAAAAAAAAATGTTGAGCAAAATTGTTATTTCTCTTGCAATATAGGCTCCCTTCCTTTGGCTCAAGGAGCATAGTTGCAACCTACTAAGCATGCATACAAATCTTATGGCTATTTCAGTCATGCAGGACAGAATGACAACCCCAGAATGACAATCCCAGAAGCTTCCATTGTGCCTGGAGACCAGATGCCTCCTCCTGGGAGCTGGAGGAAGGCAGTGCCTCCAGCAAGACTCCTCCTGAGAATATTGTGCCACTGGTCTTCTGAAATGAAAGCCCAGAACCTGGTAGCTACAGCTCTGCAAATAGCAGCAACATCTAAGATCTAGGGCAGCTTAAAGGAGGAGAGATAGTTACATTCAAAGTCAGAGAGAGAAAAAGCAACCTCTTGATTTTCATCCAAATGCAAATAGAAAGTCAATGCAGCTGCTGAAGAACTGGTTCCTGCTAGCTCCACCTAAGAAACAGGGCTTTTCGCACAGTACTAGTTAGAGCCTCCATATGGCTTTGGGGTGCAGCCCCTAAGCAGTTTGGTCCTTTCTGAAAACCCCAGGCTGTGGGAGAAGTTTCCCATCCCTGATCACAGACATGGATTGGAGGAGCTGTTCCTAGCATGAATCCCGCTAGAGCAACACAAAGCAGAGCAACCTCACTAAGTTTACGTCTTTTCAGTTATATCTCACTATGTAATGGGGAGTTTGCGTTTTTATTTCAATCTTATATTTCAGACAGCTCATCCATAACTTGCACTAGCAATGGCCATTCTCCATTTTCATTCTGCCCCACTGAGACCCTACCCCACACAAGAGTGAAACAACAGCACCACAGCCAGTCCCCATACTATAGCAGGCATGATAATGTCAACCAGATATAGTGCCAGATCCTCAGCCAATGCAAATTATCATAACTTCATTTACTTCAGTGGAGCTCTTCGTGTTTTCCATCAGATAAGGGTGTGGATTTTAGCATTAATCGTGTGCGGAGTGAAAACCCACCATTTCAAGCTTCATTATGAAACAAGTGCAACATTAGCACTGAGCACAGAAAATCTCAGAATTTCCCATTAATGATCTTGAAGATTATGTGCAGTAGGAAAGAAGAAGTGGAAAATCTGTCATAAATATCATTGAATATGTTTAATAGCTAAAAGCCAGGCTTTCTTTAATACTCCCATCTGAAAAACTGAACACTATTCATTAGCTAGGAAGTAGGGGAATTGGTTTGTCAGCATACCATGCCTGGGAGACAGAACACCAGGGCAAGACACAGTTCTCAGGCCTAAAGACAGCATAGGCTAGGAAAAAAAAGATGGGTGAGCACAGCCTTATTAAAATATAGTACATATAAATACGAAACTGGCTCTGAAAATTTCACTATATGCTTATGAAACCTTTATTGTTACAGCCCGTTCTTCTCTCATCCTTGGCAATCCTTTCACTCATTACGCATCATCTGACGGCAGCAGGAAATACCTGTGACGGTGATCAGCTTTTCAGTATCTCTGGTGACAGCTGGAGAGTGGAGTCTGAAGTGGACTCCCTCCACTCCCTGATCACGTGCAGGAGGGATACAGAACATTGTAATCCCGAGAGGGCATTAGAGCCCTTCTGCTTGAATTGATTGTTATGGCCTTAACTCTACAATCACAGAAAATATTCCTCAAATCATTTTTCAAGGCCCAACCTATACTCATGCATTCCCCCAGTCTGTCCTAGTACACATGCATCTCCCAAGAATACCTGCAGTTAGCTTAGGCTTGAAGAAAGACTTCTAACGTTGTTCTGATCTGAAAGCAACAGGTGGAAGCCCATTTCCTCTCAGAGTAGCTATGGAGATGGAAGACACTGCCACTTTGACCACTGTGTCCACTGTCTCAACATGCTCTAACGAGTCTAATCAATACAGACACAAAACCTTGAGAAACGTCCATGAAATGAGAATAATGCATGACAGGAGGACAAAAAAAAAACAGTCAAGAAGGCTGTAGTTGTGATAGGTGTTTCTACAAAATCAATTTGCTTCCTTAGATGTAAAGACTCTGTGGAGTAAAAGCATCCTGTCCTCTTCCTTCACAGGAGCTGGAAGCTTCTATTGAAATACATGGCATTTGCACAAAATAATAAAAGAAAAAAACCCAAACTTGTGAATACATTTCTTCATTCACTTTAATTACACTGGGTGATGGGTAGAGGAGTTCTTTGTTTTGCTAAGTTTCATTACACTCCCAAATCATGTTGCCACACATAATTTCACTTGCCTTTGTCTACAAAAAATCTTTGTATCTATTTCCACAGAAATATATTTCACGTTCTATCCTTCATGTTCTATTCTCCTCTCATAGAAATCTTTGAGTGTGAGGAAGATAGCGCTTTTTCTTTCCATCCAATCTTGCCTGTTAATGTTATGTTTGTACTCTTTTTGGAGTCAAACTTTTACTAAAGAAACAACAACAAACCCTTGTGAGAATTAAAGGAATGAATATGCAAAATACACAGACCCCAAGCAGCCAAATAGGAAGAATAACAATAGAATGATAATTAAAGCATTATCATTCACTTTATGGAATTATAGCATGCTCCCCTTCCCCTCTCCTTTCTAAATCAGTCTTTCATTTAGAGTTGGAGGGAGCAATAGAAATCTCTTGGTTTCTGCTCCTAAACATTAAGGCCTCACACTTAGAAAGGAAGTACGTTCCGTCCATGCATGGCTCACGTGAGCTCCCATGCACGTGTTTACTTAAGGATGGTTCTCACACAGCCATTATATTGCATTTTTGAATACCAAAGAGACAGGCCTTGAGAAACAGTTTTGCTAGCTTATCACCAAATAATGTGCCAAGTTTAAAAAAGTATCTTCGGTGCTAATCAGTCTTTCCTACTGTGGTCAACTTCTATTGTCTACATTTGAGATAATGAATATTAAAATTGCACAATTCATCCCACAGGGTGTTTTTCAAATTATACAGTGCACAACAGAATCGCTTTTCTTGCTGTTGAAATTCCGCCTTCTTTAGGGTGGAAACAGAGGAGACATGGATGAGTGGAACATAACATTGTGCAGCAAAGAGGGGAGGAAAAATCCACGCCGAATATAACAGGGAAAACCTTTAATCTTACAGAAAAATGAAAAGGCCGTAGGATCTTTGCAGCCTAATTTGATATCGTCATCCACGGTGCACAAAATCAGACATGTCTGTATGCAAACCATAGCTGGCAAACTGCATGCAAACAGAGCAGGTTGCGTAAACAACAACAGTATCAGCATGCAAGCTACTGAGGCTCACTGGTATATTTTAATGTCTGTGCAAGGCAGAAAGGATTATTCAATACCCATATGAAGAGAACAAGCACTTACTTGCATGTTCGGATCCAAAAGCCAATCCTTCTCCTAAAGTAGGGAATACAGTCCCAGAGAGGTCAAAGGCAGAGTCAGCCTGGCTAGGTGCTGACTGTGTATCCAGGGTGTCTGGGAATTTCTACCGTGGTACTTAGAGCACAAAGCTGTCTGCTCTCTGGAAGCTGGGGAATGCTGTGGGGTTTCACTGTAGCTCTCTGTGTAATAAAAATATTTCCATTTGTTAAATAAATAACTATTCTTTAAAATGGTGCAAATTCACATAGCCGGTTATTCTGACCAGAACTTTTGAAAGTGACCTAACTCCTAGAAACTAGTGGCAAAAGTCCTAGTGGTTTCGGTGCAGGAAGAGGCCTACACTGAAGATGCTTTCAAAGGTTTTAAAAAATTTTGCCTGCAAAACTTGTAACTCCAAAATCAAAACTGAAAATGCTTTCCAAAAGCCTAAGCCTAAACTCCTAGTCCATTTATAATTAGACAGACAGAATATTTAGCTCACACTTGCACGCCCTTTCTAGGCAAGAAAACCTCCCAGTTTTTATGTAACAAACCAGAAACATAGCAGCAGCTGCCAGTGGGGTGGGCCTGGAAGCCGGGTACCTTCCACGTGCTGCAACTCCAGTGGTAACTCAGCACCCCCTTTCCTTCCACCCAGAGCTCCTCTGTACATTGCAAGATCAGGCTTTTTAAAATAAATGGGAAAATACGGCGTATTGTGTTAAGTTCCCTCTTTTAGATATACTGTACAGGTCATAACTTATCCTTTTTAATAAAAAAGAAATAAATTTACCTTTTGAGTGTCATTTCTGACCACTGCTGCCCCTTTGCTAAAGCCACAGGGCTTCACAGTAGACAGCCTGATGGAATTCCAGTTCACAGCTTAATTTTCCTCCTGATAAAAGAGACAAAAAGTTCCTTTCAGTAAAAATAAAATTTAATACGGTCCGCAAATTTGATATATTACAACCTCCGACCTCAGCTTAATTGTTCACAAAGGGCTAACGGTACTGCTGGCAAGTAAATGACTTCTACAGAGTGTTGCAACCCTGATAGCTCAAGAGAAGGGGAGCAGCAGTCTGACAGATAATCAAAATTTTTAATGTGAACCATAGTGAGAGAGGTTATTCAGAGCACACCCAGACTGTAAGAGCCTTCCACAGCTGCCGTGGTAGCTCCTTAGGATGAGAAATGCTTAAACATCATCCTCACTCAACTTCGTTAAGTGTTGCTGCCATTAGTTACCAAGCAATACAGAGTCTGACACTTTACAGCAACAGACAGCAATAGTCTGGGACCTACAAAGATAGAAACATGGTACTTAAATTTCTTTGAGGCCAAACCTGCCCCCAGCCCTGTGGCCTTGAAGAGCTTTTCTTAGAGTTTGACAAGGAACTGAGAAAGAGTATGAGGACAAAATGGAAGGAGTCATGCAAGAATATCCACCTCTGGCCCACAGTGTCTGACCTTTCAAAGGGTTCTGCAGAGAGCAGGACTTCAGCAAGGCAGCTGGGTCTGCCTGTACATACGCAGGTTTGAGAAGGGCATGCAGGTCAGGGGGCAGGGGCGGAAGAGAGGCAAGTGGGGTCTGTTTGTCCTGGCTCTTTTGGCTGGAGAGTGTCAAAACTGAATGCTCTGCACACTATGGGTGGACACAAGAACATCAGATCTGTGCTCCTTGGTTAAAGTACATTATACAACTCAGCTTCAGATCCCTCTTCCTACATAAACTCAGGCATTGTGCACTACATGCGCTATTTATCGGTACAGTTCTCCTCCCCCGTCAGCACTTATTCTGGTGAAGTCAACAGAGATCTGCATCATGCAGAATCTGTGTGATGAGATAATAAGCCTGTGAAGTTTAAGGGACCATTCTGACAATATTATCAAATACTTCCTTATTTTCTTCTTGTACGGGGAGTGTGCAAAGTAAGTTACTTTGTGGCTAGGAAGACAGCATTACCAGTAGACTGATTTAGCTTGCTGTCTTTACCACATTGGGCAAAAGCAGTAAAATCAGAAGACTAATCCAGCAGTTGGTTTGGTAGCTAAAGGAGTGATGGGTTATGGGGCTTCTGCAGGTATGCAGATGCCGACCTTCATAGTCTAAAACAAACTAAAACCTTTCTTGTCCCTCCAGGATATCTAGAAGCCAGCAGCAAAAAACACATTTATTTTCTCACTGTTAATATGGGTAGGTATGGGAGCTATATGGTATCACGAAAATAGCATACCTAGTAAAAATACAGGTAGCAGCTTGCACGTATGTCTATAAAGGGAGAACACTTGCTTAAGTGCTGAATTATGCAGGCACTTACACCTTACTAGGCATAGGTCATTAGAAGGTGTCCTTATAAAGATCGTGCTGAACACCATTCCCTCATTCTCCTCCCTTGATTCAGTGTGGAGGTCAGCTACACCACACTGAGCTCCTGCAAAGAGCCCCTGCAGTCACGGGAGACCAGGCACATTTACAGTTGCATTTGCTCTAGCAATTGTCATTCCTCCTTGCAGTCTGCTTCTTGGTGGGCTAGCCTTGCTGGCTCACAAGACAAAACAACCCAACTGATATCTTACTGGAAAAATGCATGATATAACCCACTAGTCAGCTGGCAGAGTTAATGCCTCATGTTTTCCTCCTCCTCCGAATGTGGAAAAACACACGACCTCTGTGTTGCCCTCCATGTCATTTCCTAAGCCAGGGGACGAAGCCCATTCTCTGGGATCACCCATGTGAACGCCCATCTGCGGAGGAGGCACCACATACCCAGCACTGTAATTCTGTTATATTAACATAACCATGTTGTTTGGCTTCCTGACAGCAGGCAAAAGAGGTGGTGAAAACTATACCTGCCTTCATGTCAGCAAAAGACAGTTGAGCTACCAAAGCATTTGCAAGCCTAAGGGGAAGAACATTTTTAGATGAGAGTGGCTGTGGCTAAACATAGCCAAAATCACCAGTCTCTTCCTAAATTAGGGATGCTGATCTATTCAGCAGCCAGTATTCATACTGGTTGTCTCAGTAGCATTGGAAAGCAACTAGCAAAGCCTTCAGAAGTTCATATTTCAATTTTAAAGCTGAGCCTATTTTAGCTAATGCCCCCAAGGCAATTGTCTGGTCAAATGTCAGAGTTTATACTGCTGAATGAAATCTCTATGCTTATGAGATCTCTGCAGTTTGGGAATGACATTAGGCTCCAATTTGAGCTTCTCAGATTATACTACATGGTGGATATTTTCTCTTTTCCCCTGTTTGGAACATACCTCAACCTCATCATATTCCTATGAACCACTGAAAATCTCTCTCTCTCTCATGTTTGAATATTAATTGAATTGTTGTGGGATTTTTCTCCCACTAATTCACATATTAAAAAAAGAATCTTTCCATTGATGCTGTTTCTGTATGTTTTCAAGTCTAATAGCAAATTAGTATATATATATATCTATATAGTAAAATGCTGCCTAGATTTTGGTCTCTTATGATGAATGCCTAGCTTCAAACCTCATTTTAACTCTTTGGCCCAAGGTTGGAGTCTCCTTCCTGTTTATGTCTCTAAGCTTCTCTTTTTTTTCTCTGTCACTGCCCTTCTTACACTAGGACTTGGCTCTTTTGTTTTGGCACAAAAACAGTACGAGCATTACCTGTTGCTGCTGTAGCTCTGACAACTGCCTTACATGTCAGTTGTGCCCTGCCCGCTTTCAGGGGCTACCACTGCATTGATCACACTCTGGTGACCACTGCAGCCAGAGCCCTACATAACAGTTTGATTCATATGGCTCCAAGGCATTTTCCTGACCTGCAAACTTTAGAAAAAGCTTTTTCAGCTACAATACTGGAGCACCTGCTCCTCTGCCAGACCTGAACCATTAAATCTTTTTCTCCTTTTTCCCAGTAATGCATTGTACTAATGTTTTTATGTCTCTGCTAGTTTGGGGTGCCTGTATTTCTGAGTGTCCAGCTCATGACACCTACAATCTAGCATCAACATTTCATGCACCACTAATCCCACTGAAATGCACAGGGACAGACAGAGCTTGCTGCTTCGGAAGAGCTGATACTGGCTTGTTCAAGATGGACACCAGAACTATGGAAACGTGTTGAAGATTGTCTTGACTGAAGACTTTTATGTGGCCAAAAAAGCTGGACTGCTACACTTTACGTAAGACCAGCACTGATGACAGTGATGGGCATAAACGTAATCATGCCTGTTGCAGAGTGTTTTCCTGCCAAAGCATTTCGTTTACGTGCCCTACATTGTATATTGTTAAGCTGTGAGCAGGCTGTGTTAAGTGCTCCCCTTTACAAGTGGGGATATAATACACTCTAATGAAAAGCTACCTCTTCAAACAGAGCAAATCCACAGTCCCGTTTCCATGAAAGGTTGTGGCTGAGACCTCCCTCCCTCCCCTCCATGTCCCTGCCACCCCAAGCACTGCTGTGTGACCTGCGACGGCACGCGGAGGCGGCACCGCTGTGCCAGCCTCGCTCACCCACAGCAGCTAATATTGCTGCTTTTGCACTTGCAGCATGTACCTGAAATAGGACAAAGCAAAAGGAGTATTCCAGTTGCAAGAGACAGCAAAAAGGTTCACAGTACACTTTTCCCTTCTATAGTCAATGTTTTCCTTTTTTTAGCTTTGTTCTTCTCATATTTCTGCTAGATCCTCTCCATCTTTGGGAAAGCAATGGGTACCAGATGCTGACAAGATAGCACTGAGCCAAACCTAGAAGTTACATTTTCGTATTATGTTTCACGTAATGATCATCCATACTCTTTTCACTTATTCAACTGAGTAAGTTCCTCTATTACCTGTTTGCTTGTTTTTTTTTTTAATTACTGGCTGATACCCAAGTAGGTAAAGTATTTCAGTTCCATCCCATCTCTAGGTTCAAATAAAAAAAAAAATGAAAGAAACAGTGTAAGGTTGATCACACACTTGTTATTAAGTCAAAGCTGGATTCAAGTGTTTCTGTGAGGTAGAATTATCTCATTCTTTTTGTCTGTGTCTTTCTGTGATCTACCAGTCAAGTATGTGATTGGATTTCAGTTCAACAAAACCTTAAATTACACACCTATTGTGCCTGAGCTAAGCCTAGTTTCACAGCACTGGAGAAGGCTCCTCACTGCTCTTTTGGCACTGTTCGATCTGGCTTCTGCTATCATGCGCAGGTTGATGAATGAGTAATAGGATTAGAAAGTCTCATCTCTGAAATGCTGTAATTGTCACATTTGGTGAATTGACAAAAGGCCCCAGTGATGGAGAGGTGCTCCGTAATGTAAAGTCATATGTTCAACCTGCACTTACTAGCCAACACGAAGAGAATAGGAGGAATAAAAACAACCCTTCCAGCTTTCCATTTGCTCAACATGCACAGACATCCGCACACTCTAAATTAACCTTTTATGCATGAGTTTGTTGGAAAGCAGAGTGCTCTGTCTCTTGAGGGATCTTATCTCACTGTAGGGAAGATGATATACTTGTTGATTCTTTGGTTAGTGCAGGTGATTAAAAACTCTAGGAGGACTGGGGAGAAGGGAGCAGATTTTCTCATCCTCCCTAGGAGTCTTAAATTCAAAACACCGGGGAGAGATTTTCACTCAAGGCAGCCAAGCCATTGCTCAACAGCGGAGGAGCTGAGCCTCTATCCCCACAGTGACTACCTGTCCGGCCAGCACCACGCAGGGTCCGTGAAATACTGCTTCAGAGACAGAAATGCCACACATTTCTCTCTACAGACCACCGTATAGTTTCAGTGGCTCCCATCCTAAGTCCCATTTCAAAAGGGCAGATTTACAAAGGGATTTACAAGCCAAACTCAGGTAGTGACTTTAGTAAGGCACACTAGGAACCTGCCTGCCAAAAGAGCCATGCGAGTATAGCACGGAAAAGCCTAACAGCAGAAAACAAGCTGGATAGGAAAAAGCTTTCTATTGTTTCTTTCTCCTATTTGCTCTTTCGTTTTAATTTCTACTGCCTACAAGCAATGGCAGCATCCCTCTTTTCAAACAGAAGGATGGAAAATTAAAAAATATAGTGGAGTAGTTCTCTATTTTAAAGCACCATTGGCACTGCCTTCTCCAGAGAAATGGCTTCATGCAGTGCATACAAATTAACAGAGAACTTTATTCCTGTTCACCTTTTATTAAAAAAGAATTTAAAAAACCAACCTCACTTTTGCTAAAAAGTGTGTCCCCAAATGCTCTACAGATGCAGCAGGAGAGGTCAGCATTCACGGTCCCCCGTCTCTGTCAGTGTGAGTTTCATTTTAATTACAAGTGCATGTTTTGCACATTGTAAAACTACCCCTGGCTCTGACCACCACAAGAAAAGGAACATTTAGCTCAGGAAACAGTAGCTGACCCTGTCTGCTCTTTTTCTTCCTTGGCATCAGCTTAGACTATTAACACCTTATGTGTGTTGCCTGTGTGTCCCACATATGTGTGCTCTGCATCCATTTCATGCAATACCTGTCGTAAGTGCATACTAAAAGCTTCCTACTGGGAATTCTCTGCTTTGTCTGACTCCTCTTCTTGGCGTCTTGCTTAGCTATTGAATTCATCCGCTTGACAGAGAAGCCTTTCTATGTACAAGAAGCTTTGTCCTTGGAAAGCTGTGACATTAGACTTAAACACATAGAGGCCTTTTTCACCTCCCAGTTCACTTCTTAATTATTCATTCCCAACAGAGGAAATCAGGAGAAACCTCAGCAGCCAATGTAAACATTTTGTAGTGGAAGGCAATTTTTTTTTCTCCCCAAGAGCCCAGTGTGACCATGATAGTTAAGTTTCTTACTAAGAAACTGCTCTTTTTTTTTTTTGTAAAAAAAAGGGGGTTACAATTCCTGTATTTTTTGCAGGAAAGGATTGATGTAGAGCAAAACACTGCCCATTTGACAGTGACTGCTTTGCTCTGAATAGCCTTTGCTAACCAGTTTCAGAGAAAAGGGCCAAGTCTCCAATGTGTTTCATTTGCAATTTTCATTTTCTTCCAACCCAGCTCAGAGCAGCAGTCCTACAAGGCCAATTAGTACCTTGTAACACAGGGTAAGAGCATTCAGTGGCCATCGCTTTAGAGATTTTCCACCTAATGTGGCAGCTACTCTAAAGAATTACTATCTTGCACAGGGCTATCTCACAGTGGGAGCACTTTCCCCAGTTTCACACGTACAAACCGAAATGGCTGCCTTTCGGAGCACTCAGTTATTAATGGTAATAGATGCCCTGTGCAAACAATTTGCAGAACCAGGGCTAGAGCCAATATTTTTCCAGTCTCACTGTAACCTTAACTGAAACACACAATATTGGCCTGCTCCCAGGAACCATCAGTGGTAAGCGCATATAGCAACGGGCCACCCACTTGCTGTTTTCTTAGAGAAAGCTTGCCAGGAGTGATATGTAGCTTGCACCACCTTCCTGAAACATTACCACACTCCCAGAGCCTGCGCAGGTCTGCTCTTACCCACATCTCTCTTTTCAACCTGTCCTGCTCCACCTCCTGCTTCTCTGCTCAGCCCAGTTTCTCCTCTGATTGCTTCCTTTTTCTTCATCACCTTTTCCTGGCTTCGTGCCTTCTTGCATGCTATTCCTAATGCCTGGGACAACCTCTGATTAATGTTCAGCAAACAGCCTCCTCCACAGATCAGACCACGCCCAAGCGTGCTCTGTTTTCTCTTGCTTGGCATTATTCTGACTCGTGCCTTCCACCCTTCCAAAGCAGAGATGCTCACCTGCTTGAGAGGGAGCAGCACCCGTTGCTTCTTCAAGTCTACGTAACAGTCAGTGGAGGGGCTGCTCACTGTGCAAGTCCCACCAAAGCTTCTCACATGAGGAACCAATGGGACAGTTTATGAAATTAGCTACTATTATCCATAAACAAAGCCAAAATATAGCATCATTCTAGAGCATTTACCTATCCCCTAGCAATTTTTGAAGTACAGAAACTTGGGCACAACTGCTGTCAGCACACTTTGGGAGGGGGCATGGATGGCTCCACATCTGCTCCCACCTGTTCTGGGCTAAGGTTTGGATGCAGAGACAGAAGAAATCAAAAGGTAGTGATGAACATGGACCAATTGTGCATCTTACTGGAGGGTTGTTTCACTTGTGCTACCAGGGACTATTTTACTGGCCAGAAACACCAGAGACCCCCAGCATCACGTCTGCCCTGGGTACAGCCCTTGCAGCAGTGGCTCCCTAGTCCCACTCCTAGCTGGGCAGGCAGAAGTGGCTTCAGGAGCACCCTGTGCTCAGAGTCCCTTGCAGGCGCCTAGAGAAGCACGAAGCTCTCCTTTTGTCCCACACGCAGCCCAAAAGCAGATTGTGTCAGAGCCTCTTAAAGCAAAAATCAGTTCTCTACAGACATCAGCAACAGGCAAGGCAGGACCCCAAACCAAGAGATGCCTCAGATCTCTGCACCATGTGGCAGCGCAGCCAGGGGCAAATGGAAATGAAAGTTCACACAGAAGTTATGAAGAACAAGCTACCTTCAGGATAGTCTAAAATCTGGAGGGAACTTCCAAATGCCACAGTGACAAGTATTTCAGTCATTAATACAACAGTTTATTTTAAAATTATTTAAGCCTTCAAATCTCACTAATGAATACCAGAAGCCAAGAAACCCACCTTGTATTTCAAGAGTATCTGTATGACCTTTAATGATGACTAAATATCACCACTTCACCTGGTCACTATTTTTTGGAGAAATAGTGGCATTAAACCTTTTTTTCCTTCAACAATTCTCCAAGGAGTCACTAGGAAGTGCAAATATCCTAACAGCTACTTTGCTAAGCAATGAATAATGCACTTGCAAAGGAGTCAATTTTATGGTCTGTTGCTATATGTCTTTTTCCCTGCTCAGCCTTTTTTTCAGCCAGTTAGGTAGGTTACCAGGATAGCCTGGTTTGGTCCAGCATGCCATGTATGTGATACAGTCTTCTGAAAAATCTGTCTTCAGGAATCATGGTCATCGGTGAGGCAACATATAAAATAAACTGAGAAATAAAGGGTAATTTCTTTCAAACTCCATTGTCTAATAAATATCGTATCATTTTTAGCTCTTTTAGATTGCTTTTTACATATTTGACCTTTTTGGCAAAAATGAACTTCCCTCTTTGAGAAAAGGTAAGCTAAAATGGAAAGCGGTTGGGTGGCTTCTTCTGTGTTTCTACATATTAAACTCAGTCTTCTCGTGAGCAGCAATGTCCCCAGCATTACACTGTTTCTGTATTAAAATCTAATTCTGAAAGTTTGACAAAGCGCACGTTTAACACAGGTCAGCAGTATATTGACAGGATGTTAATTTTAAATTGTGTCAGCATTTCCTGTCTTGAGTGTTAATGTCAATTAGCACCTTGCTGCATAACCTCCAAGTCCTCCCTTATTACGGGAAAGTAGCAAAGCAGGCAGCAAAAGCCGTCCTATTCAAAACACCACTCACTATCAGCCAAACAAAGAGCTGTCATAACAAAACCGGAGAGGTGAAAGTGCCTAAGCTGCTATGGATTTGAGGTTAGAAGCCTTAGTCTTTTTCCTTATTCCTGATATTAAAAGTGTAAGTGTGTCAACTTGGAGGGAAAGGCTAATTACTTTGAGGCTCTTTGAAAAGTGTGTTACCATTCAAAATCTCTAAGCCTGACATAAAGCCCTTGGCTTTAGATTGCACAGTGTATAGCTCACTGTAGGTCATCTGCCAGGATCCTTAGCACATGCTGAAATGTGCAGTCTCACTCTGGGAAACGTGAGCATTTCTGCACACCCGCTTTTTTTTTCAGTATTTCACACAGGCTGTGGAAAGCAAACGTTCCAGCTTCCAGCATCTCAGAGTGAGGTCTCACTCCCAGGAGTCCAGTGAAGAAGCCTGGTGAATTTGTAGACATTTTACTAAAGCACTGTGTAAGGATTCCTTAATAAACTTCATAAAATTCCCACTCTGCTTTGTGATTTGACAGCAGCTCACAATATATACATGTATATGAAGGTCTGGATGCATATACAGCTAGGCCTGGTACCTTTTGTTGTGCTTACCCACTCTAACAAAATTCAGCAGTGTAGATACCCAGGGTGAAAACCTGACTTTCCTTGAAGTCAAGCAAAAGCCCTGCCACAATTTTGCTGCCTTTCTTAGAATATAGATGTGTTCCCAGAAAGACAGCGCAAATCTCAAGACATTTAGCCTAAATTTTGAAGAGCACTGGTTGGTATCATAGTCTTTTGTGAAAATTACATTTTAAGATAAAATAGAAAATGTAACAGTATTTCCAATCAGTTCTAATCCAAGGTCTTGTTGCCTGTTCAGAAAAAAAAACAAGACAAGCATTTTCATCAACAACTCAACGTAAAGCCTAGCGTTGAATGTTCGGAAGCTCGTGTTAAAGACAGTGGGTGCTCACACTTTGAACACAGGTTGCTTACTTTTAAATCAGACCTGGACACTTCTCTAAGTATTAGTTGTAACTAGCTGGTGGATACTTTCTCCCTGTCCTCCTCTGTGTTTTTTGTTCAATATGCCAGGAAGCAAAAAATTCCAGTGTGGGCCTTGTGGGCATGTGATCCAGTCTCCTGGATCTGAAGGCAGAACTGGGATCTTAAACTTCAGTGCAGCTGGAGAAGAAACATTTTTCCTGTGTCTTGGAAAGGTCCATAACCATCCATTTGAGCATTATGGGAAAACAAGAATAATGGAGAAGCATCATACAAAATTATATAGGGTTAGAATCAATAACTTCCATACAAATCAAAGGCTCGATAGGCACAGCATCAACAATCCACAGTGAACTATGCTGGCACACACTAATGGATCATCTCACATTGAATTCAGTGTGGCTTTCCAACCAGGGGACACAGCACTTCCCATGGGTATGATTATTACCCACTAACTCCCAGATGACCACAGTCGATGGTAGCATTCATATACTAACTTACTCCTGCAGTTCAGGTAGCGTGTGTAGAAATCAAAGCATAAAAAGCATTTTCATACTCACTGTCAAAAAGCACCTTGTCACTTGGGTTACTACATTTGTTTCTTTTGAGCCTGGATTCAAGGTGCGGTCAGGCATTATGCAGTAAATGTATTGCTCTTCAGATTCGGTGTAGAGATGACACAGGCATTATGCCCAGACGTTGCGCTGGGTGCTTAGGCTCTGCCAGATTCTAAACAAATTGGCCAAACAAATTAATGCCACACACCCTAAATTGGCTGAACAAATTAATGCAACACGCCCTTTGCACAAGGGTGCCTTTGAAGGCCAAGGACTGTGCATGTTACAGCGAGATGCATTCTACTGAATAGGGTGTTTCAAACAAACCCGTTTTGAGAGAAGAGAAACAGCACATTATAGTTTCAAGTTAGAGCAGGGCTTTCACCCGAGAGCTTTTCAGACACCAACACTGCATGTTGACATTTAATTACTAAACTCTTAAAACAAATAATTTGTATGAGCAAATGCTCCTCAATCATTTCATAATAACACAACTAGTGTTTCTTGGCAGTTAGAACAAAACCAGGAGCATGTTGAAATCGCACACACAATGCCTTGTTCTGACATGGAGAGAGGTGCCAGATAGAGCAGTGTGAACCCTCCAGGCTGTGGGAGCTAATGGGAGTCAGGAACTGAGCGCTGCAGTTTTGTTCCCAGGGGCTGGCAGCAAATCAGCCCCAGCAGGTTCACTCAGAGGTTGGAGTTTACTGAATTTTATTCTCCAAACAACCCTTCCTTCTTCTGCTGAAGGTCTTTCTTCCAGCCAGCCCCAAGCCTCCCAGCAGAGGATTCAGGGAGGGTGCATTCTTGCGGCTTGTTGGGTGAGAGAGGGAGCTGGCAAGGCAGGAGGCTGGCAGAGGAGCGGCAGGTATGCACGTTTTGCTGCTGTGCGAGTGGGGTGTACCTAAATCACCAAAGCATTTCCTCCACCTAACCTTCAGTGAGATCCACAGCAACACTTTGCATATCTCTGCTACCAAGCAGCTAAGCTCAAAACCATCCCTAGCAGAGACAAACCCACGGCTTCGTTGTCTCCTTGCCTCTGTTACAAGGCCCGTCTCCTCAGTGCAGCAGAAAATACTGCTCTCTGAAACAGTGCTGGTCTTCTTTAAGTCCTTCTTTTTCTGATGTTACTTAATGTTATTTTTTCATCACGTGCCTCAGGACAATGTCTAAGGTTTGTCAAGAAGTTTTACATAAGGAAGAAGCTAAATGACTCTCCTAAATTGAGCTCCATATTTTGAGACTGTTTATCTATGTATTCCCTCTACATCTGGGATTTCTTGTAAGACCAATATTGAAAGATATTAAAGGAAATAAATCACTTTCTGATGAGACTTAAAATAGGTGCAGTCTCCTGACTTTGCTAGCAGGACTCACAACTTCTGCTTAAATAACAGTTGCTGTGCTTGTCCAGGCCCAATCCTCACAAGTATCTTTCTGTATTGAATCTGCAGCTAGAAGATGTCTTCTTCCAAACACCATGCAAGTGGATTTTTTTTAGTAAAGCTGTAGTTCCCCAATTTAATGTGAAATGATTTTTGTGTTGAGCCCTGTCACTGGGATCCACTGGGCCTGCCCAGTCCCATTTCCCCTTACCTGCTTGCACTTCCAACCACCTACTCACTTTGTCCTTTCTCTCTCCCTCCCTTTGCTCACTGTTCTACTCAGACCTTCTTGTACCTTTCTCTTCACTCAATGATCCCACCATTCGCCAGGCATCTTCTTCCATGTGCACATGTCCACTGATACATTCCCCCTCCACCACTGCCAGCAGTCCCTCCCTCCTGTTTCTACAGATCTGTCCCACCTCTCTTAAGTCAAGTTAGTGATGTATAGTGGAAACGAGTGAGAGGAAACTCACCAAAGCAATGGCTAGGAGCACACAGATTTCAGTGGTGCAGGACCAGGCCTGAGTTTGACATGCAAAGTTTCCCTATGAACGTTAAACTGAAGAATGCTTGATTGTGAAAACTTCAGCTAAAATGCCTTCTTGGACATTAATGTTTTAATAACAGTCCACGCTTGCATCAGCGGTCTCAAACTCACCATGCCTTCAGCTGGTGGCCCTCTGAAACTCTGAGACTGTCGCAGCATACTGCCCTCCTCTCTAATTAGGAGCCACCTATTGTGTTCCATTTTTCTCTCTGAAAATTGCCATTGCAACCTTGCTATCAGCTCAGTATCTTACCATTAGTCAGGAGGGCAAATGTGTGGTGTCCTTGACATGTCAGCTAGAAATGTCTGGCCCCCTCTTTCTCTCTAGGGAGCAAGCCTATAAGCTCTGTAATGCATTTAACCTCTATCACCTCAGGGAGTAAGAGTCTCCACAAGCAGTTTGCCACCACCCCACCCCTGAGCTAACTCATTTACTTTATTTTTTCTTACAATGTTCAATAAATTACACTCCACCCTTTAAAAATTATTATGGTTAATATATGACTTGCTAAAGAGATGCTTATAATTCACATAACTCTATGTTATAGCTTTAATCTCCCAACATAGAACATTAATAAATGTGGCAAGACTCCCTGAATTAATAGCCTGGCTTGTATTCACATATTTAGGCATGCTTGTATTTGTATATTTTTCTTACCATATTACAACATATAGGTGAGATTCTGATCTCCATGTCAAACAAGAAAAAAAAACAGAGAATTAATATTATAGGTCATCAGAAGAAATATAATGCTTTGTTAAAATTACTAATTTCTATTGCAAAACAGACAACAGCTGGCTTTCACAATGCATCTACAAGCAAGAATTTGATCTGAGTTTCTGTTTAGTTTTCATTTTAACAGCCTGATTTTTAAAGACAAGTGTATTCCTTCTGCAGTCCTCAAAGATTTATTAAATTTGAAAAAGGCCATATCCCCCGGTTCTTCATAGTTGGTTCAATAATGAATCCAGCTGCTCAGAAGTGCATGTTTAAAGTAAGACCAATTGTTCAAGCAAAAGCAGAGGATGTGCAAGAGCCAGTATTGGGCAAATACTGGGAAATTCCTTGTAATGTTCATTCCCATTTTTATACTTATTAACTTTTCACCTCTTTTTTTGTGTTTGCTTTACCCAAATATTCAAAGAGCAAACCAGGAATGTTCACCCTAGCATGAAAAATGCTGAGGACCCATAGAAAACACATTCCAAGTTTGCAAACCCAAGAACTCACACCAGAAAACACTATTATTCTTGACAGGAAATTTTTGCGCACAAACCAAAAAATATGAAGTGTCACGAGACTTTCCTTAATTGAGTTCTGCCTGAGAGAAATGACAGTTGTTGCCATTTGGAAACCACAAGTTTGAAAATGAATGCTTTTCAAAGCAAAACAAAGCAGAAGATTAAAAAGCCAGCCCAGTAATCTTCAAGTTCCCTCAACTATTCACAGCATCAAATAATTTTCATAAATACAGTAAGGAATATAAAAGTCCTTGATTCTGGGACAATGGAAGCCACAGTCCTACTACAACTCAGCCCTCATCTCCCTTACTAAACCCAACACCAGAGTCCGCGCAACTTCATGTTGGTAGTAGTGTCCATGTCGAACATATGTTTCAAGTATTCTGCGCAGAGTACGCCAGCTCCTTAGTGGACATCACACATTTCTCAGAAGCACAACCAGCTGTGCAGCTAACTTTGCTCATGGCAAGAAATAGAGAGAAAAATAATTTCCAGCTCTACCTATGCACAGGTCCCCCCCCCCCTTTTTTTTTTAAGAAAAAAAGTAGTATTTCAGGCTTCTCACTGCATTTTCCTGGTTTTGTTGGTATAACTGTGTTGAAGTTCCAGCCGCGTAGCCAGGTGGGCTTATGTGAGAATCTCAATTAACATTTAAAAAGAGGAGGGTTCTGTTAGGGCCCACAGCGGTGGAGAAAAGCCTGAAACGTGAAAGCTCCAGAGTCAGGTGACACACAAAAAAGAACCTCGGCTATAATCTTTTGGGAGTTCCACAACTTCTTGATTTTCATTGTGTGTGCAGGTGGGGACAGTTCCCAGTCATGACCTTTGCATGGTGGCACTGGCAAGACTGAATATAAATTTTTAACTAAACTCTGTGCTATTTATCAATTAAATCAACTCCACCCAATTTGCACAATATTGTATATTAAGCCTCAGCTGATTTGGAAACTTCAGTAAATGAATAAACTACCTTTGAAAGGAAAAGGAGGTGAGGTGCTCTGAAGATATTATTGACAATCCTGGGATAAGGATCTGCAGCAGATCCTACTTTAAAGCATCTGGCCTTAGGAGGGAGGGTTCAGTAGTTGAAACTCATCCTATTCCATCAGGTAGATTAGTCCATAGCATAGGATTCTTTTAAAGCCACTGTTAGAATATATTGGCTATAACCTGTTACCAGGAAACATCCACACATATCTGGAAGTAACCTTGTTCACGCTTGTAACCAGCTCTAGGCTCTTCTTGATAACATATGTCCTCTAACCACACGTTTACTATCTCAATGCAGACCACAATCCCACTGAAGTTAATGGATCAACTCTAAATACAAACTACAAAGGTGCAAGGGAAACTCTGCTTCAGCCCAGAGGAGGCTTTGTCAGTATACAGGGAAGGCTGGGTATCTTCCACAAGAACAACTGAATGAACTGGAAAGCTGGAAATATAGGTAAAAAATAGTAGTGTAGAGAACTAATGCTTTTAGGGACTAGTAACAATAACTTTGCAGTATATGTGAATACCTCAGCTGGCAGTGACAGCGGAAGACCTGTGTATATTTGTCAATCACAGGAAGATGGCAAGCGAGCTTGGTGACGGGGGCCACAAAAAAAGTGAAATGCAATCCTAGCACACATCAGGCAAGGCAAGGCAAGACAGGAGAAACGTTCTGTCCCACGCAGTGTCTGCAACACTGGGTATGGAGCTGGTCACCTAAGGGCAGCAGAATTAAAGCAAATTCAAATTGAAACATGCACAGAGAAAGGAAGTTCAGGAACGTGAAGAACATATCCTAGGATGGGAGACTAAAAGAACAGAGTTTGTTCAACTAGGAAAAGGCAGCTGCTGTCTCAATATGTAAATATGTGTATTTAATAAATATGTACTGAATGCTGGATGCAAACACACAAAGCATAGATCAGTTATCCTTCCTTTTCATGAAAAAAGGAGAATAAAACCTCTGGGACTGAGGAAGCTGAGAATGACAGTTTCCTGGAACAGCCAAGAAGAACTGGGCCAGCCATATAACCCCACGAATGGTATGATGTAGCTGCTAATGGTAGAGGCATTTAGCCTTAGTTGGACTAAGCAGGCTACTTCCAAACCTATGTTTCTTCAGGGACTACAAGAGCACCACAGCCATCCAAAAAGGCTGGTGCATAAGAGGGATGGATATGGAGCATGTAGGCCTGCCTTGGAAAAGGGGTCAGGGAAAGAAAGACAACCTGTGAATTAAAGCCTTTTTCTTTCTCCCAAACTAGTGAGTTCAGTTCTATAACCCCCAAAAACATCAGCACCAAGACTTTCAGGAATGGCATCCTTTCAGAGAGCCTATCAGAGATTTAGCTCTGAATTCTCCAGTTTGAATGTCCCCACTGAAGGAAGACAAGTATTCCCCTATCCACTTTCATTTTCAAAAAAAAAGGCCCTCTCAAATGGTAAAATGGCCAGTAAATGCACCCTACATTCCAAATCTTCTTTTTCAGCTGCTATGATGCAGAAGAAGGTGAAATGCTATTAAACTAGTTTACAGCACTGGGCAAAAATGATTTTCTGCTTAATAAGGAAATATCTAATAATTGGTCCTAAGGCAAATGATATTAACGAGCAGGCATTTGGCTCTGAATGAATGGACATAACTCAGAGGATTTTATCTGCATCAGCCTTTGCTCTTTAAGAGGTTTTCATTTCAGGAGTGTATCAGTGCTAAAATTATAAACTAAAGATGACAGAATAAATTTGGAAGCCAAACAACTACTGGAATGAGGAATCTTTGTGCATACTGTAAGTGGCTCTTGAAAGTCTTGGGGCATCATGGTTCAGCTCCAGCGGAGTTCCTGGGACATGCCTTGAACTTTGCGGACAAAAGGACAGGTGAGTCTCAGAAGACAGAATCCGTTAGGGCTGAGGGTAGGGAATGGCAATTCTGCAGACCAAAAGCAATATAGAAGGTAAGAACAGAGGAACATAGAGGGGTCGGTGTGGGATTGGTCAGCCATCAGTTGACAGCATCCAGCAGAAACAAAGATCCAACAGAAATTTGTTTTGAAAACAAAATATACAAAAAACTACTAAGAAACCACTATTTGCACCTCAAATTGAAGCTATTTCAGTTTTAAGCAGGTATAATCTCCAAAATGCAAAATATGTCTACCATGTCTACCTACAGGGCCGGTGCACTGGTGGAACCCTGCAGGAAAACTGAATACAGCCAGTGATTTGAACCATCCAGTACATTTAAAAACAAGATTTGGATGCTTTAAAACTCTTGTGGGTAAATAAAGCATTTCTCAGGTAGTTATTGTGATTCAGAGTTCACCTCTTTCAAATCCCCAGTGCTCAGTTAATATTAACTTCATTCTCCTGCCAGCTGCATATATAATTTAGGCTTAAATAATATGAGATACCAAGCAGATAATGATAAAGAAACCTAAAACCCAAACATTTTAAGCTCATGTAGCTTTTTGAAGTTTTGGCTTTACTTTGCTAGCGAACACCACCAGAAAGTAGAGAGGAACACAGTATTTTTGTGTGGCATGAAACTCAACTAAACTCTTCCCTGCCAGCTCTTTGCAGCATGTACACTATATGGCACAACTGTAATTATCATGTGTTCTGTCAAAGGTGCAGTCAAGAGCATTTATAAGGAAACCAAGATGGTAAGCCAAATTTCATTTGCAGATCAGACATGCCTGTTAGCAAATGAAGCCAAGGTTTTAGGTAGAGATGAGCTCTGTCCTCCAGGGAAGTCATCTGCACCTCAAAACTTAATGAGTTATTTTTCAAATTTGTTGTGTTAAACTAGTTATTTTTTAAATTAAGTGCTTTACCAAGCATTTAGGAAAATACAGTTTCTCACTGGACAACGAGTTCTGAGGTCCAACTGAAAAGATACAATGCAAACCCAAGGTTATATCAAATTTACTTAGCAACTGGATGAATACCGTTGGGAAGGGAAGTAAGCACATTTCTTTGCAAGGCAGAGGGAGGATAGTCCATATTACAAAGGCACTGAGGCCCAAGGTGGACAGTTTTCTTGGCCATAATAAATCATTCTGCTTGATTGTGATAAAGACAGCCCTTATGTGACAAATCTTACTGATAATTATTAGTTATTTTCCTTCTGAGCCCTGCAGTGGTTTACATTTCTATAATTAACACAGCCCTGCGCCAGTGATGGGGAAAAAATAAGGCAACACACAAGACTGGCCTTGATACTAGCCACAGGGTCAGCAAATGGATGCCTGCACACTTCTTATCTCCTGACCCACCTCGAAGACACTCTCTTCTTTCCCTTCTGGTCTTTCTACTTTCCTCTGTGACTGGGCCGTCCCTGTCCACCATTCCTCGGTGAAAGTCTACCAGACCTCTTTGCAAGGCTGGCTGCGTTATTCTTGCAACACAGCACACACCAGTGCAAATGCCAAGAAAATGCAGAATCCCTTTTGGCAACAGAGGTCGTATGCACAGGCTTGATGAACTGAACTCACTATATGCTGTTTGAGTTTAGGTGAGGCTTTACTTCTTGCTCAGCCTTCCTCTGGTAATCAGTACCTACATTGGGCTGATCCTGTAATTCTAATCCAAAATTCCCTTTGAGGCCAGAACAACCTTTACCTGCAAAAGGACTGCAGTTTTGTCTACAGATAGATATTATTGACCAATTCCTATCAGTTTTCAAAAAAAAAAAAAAAAAAAAATCCACCACAAAGCACTAGCTGGAAGCATTTACATTTTATAAGGTATAAGATTAATATAGCCTTTTCACATTGCATCCCATGACAAGCTTTTTTACACAAATACAAGGTAGCCGTACAGAACATCCCACTGCATTTCTTGCCACCAGAGGAGGAACAGTTTGTCCATGCTGGAAGCCAGCTGAAGTAAATCTGCTCCTCCAGCGTGTAAATATTAGCTTTGTTGTTACTGCTTCTTGTGCTGTTTATGAAAGGAAAACTTGCAATGTTTTGTTTGGATTTTCTTTTGTCTTTTGTTCACCTATACAGCAAAGAAAACACCGAGTTAAAACAGACCTGATTTGGAGCAGACCCGAAGTTTCATTCTAAAGAAAACTTAAAAAAAACAAAGAAAACAGATACAGCCCTGGCAGACTGAAATGAAAGGCCAGCTACCTCTGTTATGCTGAAGACATCCACTTTTATTACATTACATATGATACAAGTCCTAGCTGTCAAAATCCTCAGGAGCACCTAAACAGATAATAAACAATCAGTGAAAGACTTATGGCTACATGTTTTTCATAGTATTGGAAATCACCTGGGAACCATATTTTAATGGAAAATACAGCTTGATGGAGACAAGCTTCATAGATTTATGAAGAAACTGCAGCACAAATCAAGTGGAGGGTTTAGCTTTCCAAAGTGATGTGGAAGTGCTAGAAAATAGCACCAAAAAAGAGAAGAAGGACGAAGAAGGACATGCAAAGAGGTAAGAAAGAAGTGCCCTTCTAATGATTTATGCTGGAGAGAAGGAATATGCCTACTTGTGATCCCGTTACCCTTGCTGCTCTTTGTGATTGTTATTCTTCCCCTAAGAGAAGCGGTCATGTTACGTACTGACAGAAAGTTACACCTCTTCAATGTGATTTGTCCACTTAAAACAACATTTATCATGTTGCCAGTTTATAAATCATTTAGGCCAGCTAGATTAAGGCTATAGGAAGCCAGCACCCCTAACTGATCCTCATCCCAGATAATTCACAGACCTGCATTTGTTTACACTAAACCTTGTCAGCCAAAATGGTAGAGCCCGGTGCCAGCTAAACTCCAATTCCTTCATCTGAGTGAGCGTAAAGAATGAGGTACAGTTTTAACCTATTGACAAATAGACTCCTGCTTTAAATGCAAATGTATCAACAGCAATCCACACCACGCAAATGTCCTGAATGGCTTCACTGAGATGGGCAGATCTTGTATTATACACCGGCCAGGAGCAGAGCCTCCCCACAGAAAAGGGAGACAAGCTGAAGAGGTTCAAGGTTAGTCCACATATTTTACCTAATTTGTATATGAGTACATGGAAAACGTCCACTTTTTACCTATAAAATATATTGCTCCCTTGCTGAACACACAGAGACATAAACCATGCTGTGCTCTTTGTTCTATGCTCAGCGCTGATTCCAGTAAACTCAAATTGTCAAACTTGGAATTGGCCTTTTGTCCAATTAAAGCTCTTAAAACATTAACAGGAGGCTGAAATACCAGTTTGGATACATGATACGGCCCACATCACTGTATACGGTTACTGATACGCAATGGGTGCCAGGCACCATCTCAGAAAGTGAACTACACAGGCGCGCATGTTATGAGAGGAAACAGCTGGTATACAGAATGCAGCCCCCAACTACAAGATGGGATTTTAATTGAAGTTTGAATAAAGCCTCCAAGCCCACGTTTCGTTTATTGCTGGGAAATAAAACACAGCTAAGCATTAACAGAGGACGAGCTTTGGATCCAGAGGATTTCAAACTAATTGAGAAGCAATTAATAACCTGAGGCCTAATGATCTTTATGTATGAGACCTAGCACAAGGAAAGAGGAACTAGATGCAAAATCTTGGTCATTTAATGTCCTTTGCCTTAGATGTGATTTTTAAAATCCACACAGAAAGCTTTATTAGCCTGTGTAAAACACCAGCCAGCCAGTGCTCTTCTGTAGAGTTTTGTAATCTGAGGGTCTTGAATGTTTTTTATGGGAAATCCTTATAAAGTGAAGTATTCTTAATCCAAACTGAAGATGACAAATGACAGGATCAAAATCACCCTATTTACCTTAAAAGATACAGGATGCAGACTTAGTACACCAGGTTTAGATACTCTTTTCCATCCAGCACCAAGGGCCTCACTCCTGTTTTTAATTATGGGCACATGGACCAAGGTATTAGGTTAAGACTTAGAGAGGGTCTTTTAGTGATGCTCATGCACATGGCTTTGACAGCTAATCATCCTGGAGGACAAAGTAAGCTATATCCTGTCACAGTCATCTTCATGACTGGGCCCTGTGCTATTTTCAACATTGCCATTGCTCTCCCTTCCCCGTCTAGCTGATTTTTGCTCCTCTATTGCTTTGGTGTCTCTCCCCACTTTGGCCTCCCGCAGGATCTTCTAAATCCCAGTTGAAGAATTCACTTCTGTGCTCTCCTTGACCCCACCTTCTAAAATGCCCATCACTTAACACCCACAGGGAGATGTTCAAAGACTTGTGATTGCTTTCTGAGGAGCTCTAGCAGACAGGCCTGATCCAGTACGAGGGAAACCCAACTCCATGTGCCAAGTGGATGTCTGATACCAAAAGGAGGTACTTGAGACTAGGGGAAGGTGGAAGTACAACTCCTCTGTGACACTAAGCACTCACATTCCAGGCTACACCGACAGGAGCTACCAGGGACCAATTCCTCCAAAAAACACTTTGGTCACCCCAAAAGCTGAAACTTACAGATTCAGAGGCTTTGCCTGTAATTATTATTTGATTCTACAGAATATGAATCCACTGTGTAGGCCACACAAGTACAACGAGGCAGGAAGAACGAGCCCCTGGGCAGCGTGTTTGACAAAACTGCGTCAGACATTGGGGAAGTCGTCCCTTGGGAAGACTTTCTGGACAGATGTACCACGAAAAAAAAAAGCTAAAAGGGGTTGTAAAAATGTAGGTGTTAAATTAACTGATCCACAGCTTCTGTGCAATTCTGAAGAAAACAGCTTGCAATTTTTCACAGCACAGGAAAAACTCTGTTCTAACAAGTTTTATACTGAAAGAAAAACTTTTAAGTTTAGAAACCTTTAAATTTAACACTTCATCAAAGATCCTCTTCAGCACTGAAGGTCTAACAGCACTTCTGACGAGAGCTAGGGCACTTAGTAATTTCTAGGATGAGAACTCCAGTCTCTCTACTGAACTCCCCTGTTGCTCTCATTCGGAAAAAAAAAAAAAAAAAGAAAAAAAGAAAAGTCCTTTTTGCTTTCTGTACCCAAAATACTGTATGGAGACAGTGTCTCTGATCCAGTGTGCCACAACCCAATGCAGAGGGGCTGCCCTTTTGTTGGCAAAGTGCTATAATCCATAGAAATTTGGAACTTTGGATACAGCTTTTCAGCACAAAATACAGGTTACAGAAATTTTAAAAATAGAAATGAGAAAGAGAGAAAGAATAGAAAGGGATAATATTATCAGAACAAGAGCATAATGGAATAACTTTTTTTAGACTAAATCAGTGGATTTCTGTTTAACAAATGAATTATATGAGTTGATTAAATAGATGCACTACCCTAGACATTAAACTAACATTAACCTAAACTCAGAATAACTCCACTGGCTACATTTATGCTCCTCTGTACTCACATCAGCTAAGAACAGAACTTGAACCCAGGAGTTTCATTTCAGAAAAATGCCACTATGAACCAACTGTCCAGGGCTCAATCTGCAGGTCTAAGTTTCTCTAGCCCCTTGCCCCTCCGTTATATTCTTACTGTGCTTTTTCTTTCATAGGGGATATATTTCTGAACACTGAATGCAGAGGAATTACAATACCTGCCTGATCTAATACTCAACCCAGGACTTCTCCGTGTATTGAATGAAGTCCCCTCATTAGGGCAACTGATGTTAAAAAAATGAATGACCAGCAGAAAAGAAAAATGAAAGGAAAAGGGTGAATGCATCGCTCTCATGCAGTGACCCCTGAGGATCTGAAGTGGACAGAGAGACAGGCCTATCCCTTCTGTCCCAGGGTCAGCAAGTCTGCCTGGGCTCTCAGTCTGCAGCTGGAAGCAGACAGAGGTCACCTCAACAGTTAATTTAGAAAAAAGGGGTTGCTCCTTTCTACTCAGAGAAGCCTCAGAAGCAAGTTTGGTGCCAAGCCTTTGGGCGGTGGAGTGCTTTGTTGTGAGGCATAAAGCACTAGCAAGATGTGGATGAATTAAAGCCAAAGGTGGGAGAACAAATCCCAGGCTAGCAGCACTGGTACACTTAGCTAAGCTTGCAGATTTGGGACTTTTGGGATACTATTTCAAAACAAATTGCTTGTGCTTTGCAGATTTTTCCTGCCTTCCAATGAGGTTATCATGCTTTATCCAGTGCTACCAATATCCAGCCGCACCCAGCCATGCTCTTCCTTCCTTGGGTACACACTGCATCTCACTCAAGACTTTGACTCCAGAAAGGTAAGGAACAGCAGACCTTGCCTTCCTCGATGTCACAAGGATGGTTTTTAACAAAGCATTTAAATATGTGACCAAAAAGAACCTGTGGAGTCATGAGTGATTTGGAAACACTACACATCTGCACAGCGGTCCAGGAGAACAGCCACTAAAATCAAGCAACTTCTATTCAGGCCCACTGTGAACAGAAATGATGCACCAGATGTACCAACAGAGACAGTGCTCAGAAAGATGAAACATGATGAGCAGTAGACCACACTTTGTGTAAGGGAGAAAAACTTTTAGCTGAGGATCTCTGCATTACTAACTGAATCTAGTACATTGAATTTTGATTCATCATGTAATAGGAAAAACTTCTTGTTTGTGAAATCTTTTCCATGGGCAATGATTTCCCAAGAGAAAAAAAAGCAAAGCCTATTAATGGAGAGTTTTTAAAACAAGAGTTGATAAAGCCTATGGGAATATATATATACACCATAGGGAACAATCCTGCTTGGGAATAGCGCTGATTAGATGACCTCCCAGGTCTCTACCATTTCCAGTTGCACTGCTTTTAAGAACTTGGCACTGAAATGCTGTATGAAGTGACACCAGTTTTTCCATTCATAACTTGGCCAGAAGAACTATTTTGTAACAGAATGAAAATTAAATAGACCTCACAGAATGAGAACAAGGTTTTGTTCTGTTTCATTGTATTTTAGCAGGAAGTCACTGCTGCTTGGTTTAACAATAGACAAGCCTTCTCAGGTGATGGGAGGAATGAAAAATGTGAGCAGTTAAGAACTCCTGATCATTGAGGAGATTTGAGACACAAAGCTCGATTAACTGCTAGCTAAGAGATGGGAGAATATTGTTGCTTTTTGCCACTGTGTTTCAGCGTAGCAAAGATACACACAAGATGCCAATCTCACATCTGGATCTGAATTTTAACAGCCACAGCTGGCTAGGATTTGACATTTAATTTGTCAAGATTTCTTTTTATAATTGGTTAATACTAATATCTGTTGTAATCCTCAGGCTGCCTTTACTGAACTTAAATTTCACAGAATATCACATCACAAAGCTTAGTGCATCATTGTTTCTATTGTTTCTCTGCCTAAGCAAATGCACAGTAAAAATATCATTGCCTAACACCAAATCATAAGTACATCCCACCTAGACATGTCCACAGGGAACACAGGAATTTCGGCTTAACACATTTAGAATCAAATGTACCAGATCACATGGTATTAGCTATGGCAAAAAGACCTGGAAGAATATCCTCCTGGCCTTGCTCTCTCTTGTGAGTAAAAGGAGTCCTCTCATTTCCACAGCATCTGGGAGTGAAACATTTTAGTTATTCAGACCAAATCTCACCTAAGGCTTTAAGTCAGTGCTCACACCTTAACCTTGTACCTGAAAATCTGTCAGTTTGGCAGACAGATCAGTGGCAGACTCTACTGCAATGAATTCTAAATGTAAGAAGGCTTGGCAAAATTCAGATCTTGATTCAAACCTTTCCTTCAAATCCTGAATTCTAGGCCAGAGCTTCTGGGTCAAATGTCTGCTGACTCGGAAAGGAAGATCAGCATTAGATGAAAGCTAGTGCTTTCCCCTCTTTACCGTAGAAGAGGATTTGTCACATGGAAAGCATGAGTCTCTGGGACAATCGCAAAAGAATCCAGCCCCACGTGCTCATCTTCAAGGAATCAGGGCATTCTGCTTCCCATAAGATTTCTACAGCTGTTCATCAACCTTTGGTGTAGTATTTCAGACTTCTGAAAGCACAAACACAGGACAGAGAGAAAGAACAACAAGTTAAGCTAAGATTCAGGGGGAAAAGTTTAAGAGGTGATTCTTGTTTGGTTATTATGCAAGAGACAGGCCACACGAAACTCAGGCTTGAAACTTGTCTTTTTTAAGTAGAAAACAATTGTTTAAACCATCTGAATGTAAATGGGAATGAAATGCTCTCCTGCCAGTTAAAACAGTCCTTCCAGCCTCTGCAGTTACATGACCTTCCTAAACGTCAAAATGTCCTACATGTTTTAAGCCTGTTGGAGACCCAAGTCCTGACCACAGATCACTGATCAGCCACAGATCAGAAAATATGTCATAGAGAAGCTCAAAAGCTGTTGCAGGAATTAACTTGAATTCAGCCTTAATGTGAACTGTAATGAAGATTTCCAGTAGGGGGAAAAAAAAACCTCCAAGAACTGATAAAATAAGAAAATGGTTAATAGATCAGTGCTCTACAAATGCTTTCAACCCACCAAATCAGAAGAGGATGTAGACTTTGATCACCCCTAAGTTCAACATTGCTAATATGTTAGGGCAGGCAATTTGGTTCATTATAAAGACTTTAATTATCACCAAAATCTGAAAATGTTTGGAGTTCAGGCTTCTAGCCCAAAACCAACTTTTACCTTAACTCAGAGCACATAATACGCTTAAATGCTATACTGAAAAAGAATCTCTGAAAAGTACAGTGTAGCTGGTTAATGTCTGAGAAACCGCCAGTGATAATGGATTGATTCTAAGTACAGAAGCCACACAAACATCTGAGTTAGACATCATTGCCCCTTTATGGGAATTTAGTGTCTCTATGTCTTATCCCAACAAAATCTGGAAGGGTAAAAATGAGTTAAAATGTGTGATAAACATATAATTAAGTGAATTAAAATATTCCTATTAGTTTCTGCTTTGAATGAAAGTTCAGCCAGATTTAGTTTATCCAAGTTTACCATTTGCTGTTCATCAACCCCAAATTAACACATGATATTGAGCCAGCTAGAAATCTATGCACATATTTATTTTCCCTTAGGATTTGTACCCCTGTTCTGCAATGATGGAGACAGAAAGAATCAAGATCATTAGGAGGGCTAAAGTGAGAATACTGCATGAGAACAAGAAAGCCCTCTACTATTAATTTTACTCAGTCTCCTAGTGCAGTCATATCCTCTGAAGTTAGAAGCACACATATATAATCTGGGAAGTCTTCCAGATTTCTTTTTAAGGAAATGAAGTTCTCAACACTGACTGCATTAAGAAGGGTATTTTTGGTTTTCCACAATGCCAACAGCAATGCTGAGTAGAGCTCTGAATACATACTTGGAGGTTGTGCAGTATGTAGCTCTGTCCTTGTAGAGCTAAAAAAGCTGTCATCACCACACCAAGTACGCTATGCATCCAAGCTTCCCAACAACTGTGCTACATCACATGTTTGTGCACTGGTCTACAGCAGAATCCATCCCAGTGCTGGCCACTTACAGCACAACTCTGATCCAGGATGGGAGTTTTCTAGGAAAAAAAGTATCTTCAGCTATCGTGGCTGTGGAAATCATCTTTAAAATGTATATTTATTCCATGAAAACATGTTCACTGTTAACTCTGAAACCTGAAGAATTCCCAGCCTGTCCCACTACCTACTTCTCCTTGTAGAAGAAGCGTTTAGTCAATATGGTAATGCCACTCTCCAAAACTTCGCCTCCCTCAAGTTTCAAAATTCTCATTAGCCCTTCTTTAAAGTGCCAAATCCTCCAGCGTTCCCTACTGCTATGAGGTATTTCCATAAACTAAGAATGAAAATATTAAGTATATTTAAAACAAAATCTGGGGAGATTATATCAAATGAATTAGGCTAACTTGGAATCTATGTATGTTTATTTTCCCCTAGGATTTGTACCCTCGTTATGTAACAATGGGGAGAGAAGGAATCAAGATCACTAGGAGTGCTAAAATGAGATTATTGACTTATGCGGAGCTCCACTGATTTGAACAGGTAAAGAGTGCTTCATTCACTTGAACTAGCAAAGACTAGCACGTTGAATGTAATGTCAAAATCCTGTTATACTCAGTACACAACACATTTTCACATGCCAGACTCGAGAGTGTTTCCATTTCAAAATGGGAAGAAGATATCTCTGAATTTCCAAGTTGCCACAGAATCCAAGAATCTTATCATTTGTTGACAGTAGAGTATTTGGGATTGAAATATTTCTCGTGAATAAATTAATGAAGTAATATAAAAATTGACAGCTCAGCTATAACATTTGCTCATCCATAAAAAAGTCACTTCACCCAGCAGAGTGGGTAAAGTAAATTTTACAAGGTTGAATTAATGTAGATACTGACAGAAATACGACCTTTTTTAATCAATGTAATTTCAAAATAAATTCATAAGTAGTAAAAAATTAAAGCACACTTGTTATAGTGAGTGGAGTGATATGATCTGGATTAATCTACCGAGACTGTACTCTGTTGGCGGGCTTGCCCCAGAAATACTAACATTCTTTGCTCGCACCTGCAAAGAAACCTGTATCAGGTTGCTTAGAAAACCTTGCTTATGCAATAGATTAGAGCTGATAAATCAACAAGCAATTTTTTGAGCCACCACCTAGGACTTGGTATTCAGATGTGTCTGAAATGATTTGAAAAAGTTCGGCCTATATTGAGTCAATCCATTATCCAGGACAAAACTTTCAAAGATGATACATCATCAGAAGAAAAAAAAAAAAAAAAAGGAGAGAGAATATACCAAACACTTGAAAAAAAAGTGAAGAGAGTCTGAAATGGAAAAGATCTCATCAGAAAGCTGAGTCCATAACGAATATAGGACATAAATATCAACTCAGCAGAAGAATTAAGCACCAGCTGAACTTTAAGCAGAAATTTACTTTCAAAAGAGTACGTATCCAGAAGCAAAACATCCTGTCTTCAAGGAAGTGTAAAAGGACAGTGAAAACTGCTAAGAACTCAGAATTTGAAACTTACAGGTGTCATGGGAAAATGTAAGTGTAAAGCAACTACATAACTGCAAGGCCTGATTTAAGAACAAACCCATTTTAAAAAAAAGAAAAATAAAGAAGCACAGAAACAGAGTACTTTACTGTGTGTTTCCGTCCTTCAAAGGAGCATTCTGTGCATCTCCCTACCTAACGGTTAGAGGTCCGAGATGTAACCACTCTGTTCTGAGCCCTGCACACATGCCCACCTTGATAATAGCATTTCTCTGTCATAACCACATTAGAGCTGCTAATGTCCATGCATACACACGTTACATTTGGGCTATTCAGCTGCTGCAGGATTACAATGCAAATTCGTTTGACCTACGCATGTAATTTGACTATCTTCACAGGACTGCATTCTCTTCTTGCTGATATGCTAACTGATTATTTCATCTTTATCTTCTGCGAGCGTTTGTTTGCTTACTTAAGTGGTAGCAATGTATTGACCATGACAAACACCTTGGAGGTTTCCAAGCAGTTGAGTATTTCCTCCTTTGGCAGCTTTTGGATTTTTATAGCAACTCTATATCAGTAGCCTCTTCATTCCTGTGCCTTGAGAACACCCCATTGCTTTGGGGTTTATTCTTCCACTGATGCATGTACATCACTCACCCAAAATGCTGCCTCCACCAGTCCCTTGATGGATCTGCTCCGGGACTGCCTGAGAGCACAGATGCTGACGGGACTGGTGGCATGTCCTCTTAAGGGCTACTCTCCTTTTCATTCATTACAGCTAGTTCTTTGTGTTGTGTTTGGAGAATGAAGCTCTGAACAGACCATGCAGAGATCAAATCAGAAAAAGACCCCTTGCAAAGTTGCTCCAAATGCCTTTAGAGGTTGTTAACATAAAATGACACACTGCTGTCAGGGCAGTCCTGCATTTTGGCTCTCCCAGGCAACAGTTTTTCCGTAAAGTCCATTGCCTTTCTGCCTGGCAGAAAGCACGCATGTTCACAAGGCTGCTGCATTCACAGAAGTGCGTGCAAAGGTGGCGGGGCAGGTATTTTGGTTTAGTTTAAGAAGATTGACCTTAGTGATGACACTGAGCCAGCTACACAAATTATGTTTATCGATGCAGCTTCATGTGTATTCAGAGGCCAACCTTAAGTTAATATAGCGTATTTTCAAAGGTACTATACAATGCATGTTTAGAACTGCAAATGCAAGCCATTCCCTCTGCTCAGCATGAGGGATAAATCTGGCAAATTAGAGATTTGTTTATATTCTAAGCAGGTAACAAGAAAACAACATACCTACTGCAGTTCAAGGAATACATTTCAAAAGTGGTTTACAGTACATTTATACTGTAGTATCATTTACATTTGTAAGTCTTGTGTATTCTGCAAGTAGCACAAGTAGTTGTTCTCTAAAACCTTTTGGTAAAAAAAAATATTTCTACTGTCATTAGACTTGTTTAAATCAACTTATTTAATTCAGAAACCATGCTTCATCTGCAAACAGCTGTGTTTTCTAAAATTTACATCAGTTAAGGTTTTGTTGATAGGCAAAGTCTAAATAGCAAATCTCTAACTTCTGATTTTACAAAATCTGCTTAGAGTATAATTAAGTTTTCACTGTAGGCACATTAAACACCTACCAAACTGGGGCCTTTATCCATGGCTGAGCCCTCTAGACAACTGCCCCAATATAAATGATAGGTAATCACAATAAAACAAGATCTCAATTAATATAATTGTAAGCTGTTAACTTGGTCAGGCTCCAAGGTTACAGGGAGATGCTGAGACACATCGGCAAGTGCATACAGATTATGGAAGAGGTGTAACCTGGTGCTTCAGAGAGCATCTCAGTTGTGTTTCATATGTATTCTTCACAACTCTTACAAGGGGTAGTTCCAGCACAGGAACAAAACCAGCCTTGCTCCAAGGGTATTGTATGTAAAGATTAACAGTGTCAAATGGTGACAGCACTATCGTAAATTCCAAGCACACAAAAACTAAGATGTTAAATCCTATCTCTATAACTTCTGTTCCTCTCAATGCGAAATTCAGAAGGTGTTGAATGGAAGTGATCACAGAAAGTAGTAGCTTGATTGATAAAGTCCCTATCTGGTCATTTACGATCTGGCTGAAGGAGAAGCAGCTTTTGCCAGACAGAAAAGCAATTAATCTGCAAACAAGCCGAGGAACAGCAGGGCTGTGCATTGGAGTCTCAGGCTGCTGGGAGCTCATGAGAGGAGATAAGACTGCAGCCTGCTATTTATTGTACATTTTAATTAAGTGCTTGTTAACGGCAGTTATCTTAACAGTCATAAAATTACTGTTGTAATGCATTTTGTTTGAGGAAAAAAAAAATGGAGGGAGCCGAAGGACTTTATGAAAGCAGTCACAGATTGCTTTCACTTTAAATCAAAGAATAAATTCTGAAGAGGAGGGATGTTGCAATGATCTAAGCCGAGCCACTAATGGTTATTTAATGTGGCCATCAGTGTTTGTAAGTCCCTAGCATACGGAACGTACACAATAGCCTCCAAACCCTCTTTAACACTTATTTGAGATGACAGGAAAAATGAAACCGTTTGTGCTTTCAATGGAAAAGCAATCATTGGTACATTATATTCTGCTTGCCCTATCATGCTAATGCATGGTAAAAATGTCACCAAATGTATTTAAGGACCTGATGGAGTGTTGCTGTTTGATTCCTGTTACCAGGCTGATTAATAAAAATCTTCAATTTGTATGTAAATGCAGTAGGGTTTCATATCATCCGCATACCTGCACCTGGAGAAAATAATAAACTGAAGTTTAATGCAGCAATTATAAGCATTTATGGAACTCTTTAAAGAGGCTGCCTGCCTCCCCTGACCATCAAGATGAGATATTCACAGAGGAATATTACTGATGCTCAGACAAGCAGGGCTGCAGATGGTCCCCAGTGCAAATGCTGCCAATGCAGATTAACTCACTGACTCATACTCACTTTGGTACTACAATGTAAGCTACTTATTGTTAGACAAAAGTGTCATATTTTTCCCTACATCTGAAATAAAATCAAACTGAACTGTTCTTTGGAGTAGTGGGAAGGGTGGTAATTAACATTTCAAATGAGCTGTGTTTGCATCATTCACACTTTTCCTGACATCATTTAATTCCCCTGTGCATATGTTCCCATGACAACATCATCACCACAGATAAAAATTGCATCGGTACAACAGAAACTCTTCAAGATATACGACAACAGCTGTTTGTTTATTTTTTTAAATCCCTCTAATGATCTTCAGACTTTTAACCAGTGACCCCCTAATGGCTGATCCTTAATAAAACAAAGTATGTAGCTATTTGCATCTTCACAGATGGATATTGGAAAGGGTTTGTGGTTTGAGTACTAATGGAATAATAAGTACCATGTATTGGATATGGTCATGTGGAGGAATACATTACAACATAGATAGATATCAGCTTTGATGTATGCCCATGCACAAGCTCTGCTCAAATAGCTATCCATGATTGAGTGCATATGACATAGATGTTCTTAGTTTGCTATAACCATTTACTAATCTACATTTGCAAATTTCAGTGAATGTGCTCAAAATGAGAAACAAACATATTCAGCTGCAATCCCCGTGAGACACTACACTGGATAAATTACTGTTCTATTGTTTCAACACTGTATTTTTATTGGAGTGCAATTCTTAACTATTAGCAGGGTACCAATGCGTTTTCATGACTGTGATGTTCTTCACAGATTACAGCCAGAAAATGAAATCAGTGAGCTACCAAAAGCACAACTATAATTAGTCTCTTATTTAATAGTCTCAGACAAGGCTTTAACTTATCCCATCCACAACTGAGTGCCCTGTTGACACGAAGAGCTGCTTTTATTCTGCTTCCCATGGTGCATGATCAAGCCATCCTCCTTAAAGAAGTTTAGTGGAAGATCACTGTTTTTTTAAGCCAGCCTCGAGCTTGCCACCAAACAATAGTCCTCAAGCACAGCTGTGGCAGCATTTGGCTGGCACGCAGCACATACTGCAGGAAGAGCTGTTCGCTGTCTCTTCGGCGTAAAAGCAAAATGCGTATACTGCTTAGATTATCATTCAGTCTGTTAGCTAGAAAGCACACCAAGAGCCACTTCTGGGCAAGCTCTTTGACAGGTAATTGCTCCAGAAGCAGCTTCCCAGCATCATGTATGGATGAACTGAACATAATCCTTATGAGGAAAGCCCCTTCTACAGATGTAGCTCTAAGTCCCAGTTTCAAGCAATACTCAGAGTAACAATAACTGCTGAGAGAAAAACACCTGTAGTTGAGGTCTCTAAATCCAAAGAGATGCCATAATCCATTCTGGAGGGACTTGGCAATTGCCAGCCAAACCTTTGTTTGTTTATCATCCTAAACAGCAAGTGCAGATGCGGGCAATGAGCAGCAGCATAGCACCACACTACAGAGGAAGAGCTGTACTACCAAGCTGTCCCCCAGAGTCATCAGTCACTACATCCACCTGTCAGGTGATGTGTCAGATAATGGCAGAAACTAACCTAAAAGACTTTGAAAGCCAGACCCCATTTCTTGAGAGGCTCACAGAGATTATCTGCTCTTGAGCCTGGATTCCAGCCAGGTTGGTAAAATGCTGATCTGCTGTTTCACCTGCTGCTGGTGAACTTGCAAGGATGTAACTCCAGCCACGGTTTTAGATGTCTTGCTGAACAGAAGTGCTGTTATTCCCACACACCGCTCCACGTTCCCCCAGCCTCATTCTGGAAGGTGAAGCATCGCCCCTACCAGACAGAAACAGTGACTGAGCAAGATGATGATCTAAGATGATGATCTTGATCTAAATCCCGTGAAACTAAATGGGAATCCTATTGTTGCCAGCAGACTTTGGATTAGAAACCCCTGTTCTCAACCAACTCCAACGCACAGCTATGCCTGTCTCGCAGGGAAAACCGCCACGGTACCAGCCGTGCCAGTCCGTGCCTCTGCGCAGCCCCGCCTCGGCAAGGCAAGGAGCACTAGTCCTGC
Source organism: Dromaius novaehollandiae (assembly GCF_036370855.1). NCBI lineage: Eukaryota > Metazoa > Chordata > Aves > Casuariiformes > Dromaiidae > Dromaius > Dromaius novaehollandiae. The sequence goes on from NC_088110.1 coordinate 6,464,192, forward strand.
AGAGCCAATGAGCTGTGCAGGAGTAAAATCCATGATAGTCCACTTTGCGTGTTATCAACAGAACCGGCAGCTAAATTCACATGATAAAATCTTTATTGCCAGTCATAACACAAGGAACTGAAAGCACGCCAGCTGACTTCCAGATCCCAAATGGGCTCTGCAGCAATTACTAAAAAAACAAGTATATGCCATCAAGGGAGTCACTGAAGGATAAATATGGATTCCCACAATGACAGTTAAATAGAAACACATCTGGCTACTTTTCAGGCAAGATTCAAACCTGCTAAAGTGAAGAAATTAACTTTCAGTTGCAATGAGAATTATAAGATTTAAAAAAATGTCAGAGGAATTTAGAACTCACGGACATTGTAGAGCATCTTCTCTTTCTCCCTCTCCGGACCAGAATCATGTAGGTTCTGATACAGAAACAGCCCCACAAAGAAAAAAAAAAAGATTTCATTTTTCATTTCCTTTTCTTCCAGCTATGCCATCGTACTAGGATAATGAATCTACATATATTACTTAAACATTGCACCTTGCCCTTCAGAAGTAAGGAGAAAATTGGAACTTAAGATATGAAAAGCATTGCTTCTTAGAAGAGCAAAATCAAAATAACAATAAGAAATAGTCATCCCTCAGGATCATAACAATCTCTGGAAAATGCCTATATTGCATCTCTGAGAATAAGCCTTATAAAGGGTGTTTTCTATAATCTTGCACTGATATCATACTGTCTTCTTGATGTCAAATTCACTTTTACCACCATCTTATGTTCTTGAGCTTGACTAAAATTAGCCTATTGAATTGTCACCTCATTTATACAGTAACAACATATACAAACGATGCTTTCTTACCATGCTTACTGGTGTATACAAATCCTGCTCCAACACACGCACAGAATCCACACTTGTCAAGGACTTGGACTTGTGAAGCCCAGCACATACCAAGATACATTCATAATGTTGTGCCAATAGCAAATACTGCAAATATTGAAAATATATTGAGATCCTGAACAAAGGTATTTTGTCACCATTTTTTAACACGTAGCTTCAAAACACATGCAGCAGATGCAGTTATTATCTATGCAGCTCACACAAGCCGTATCCAAATATATTTTATAATGACCTTACCACAACTTCAACTCTTGCTTTCTTTTTTATTCCTTCTTAGCAAAGCTTCTAAAAAACCTGATTACTCATATTCAGGTTTGCAATGTAGAAGCATGCTTCTTCTTAATTACAATATGGTTCAGGTAGCAGGACCATTTCGCAGTTACAGTGCACAGGCTGCATCCTAGCTCTAGCTTCAAAACTGTCCCACAAAATGACTTGGGAGGATCATCTGATCTGCTAAATAGCAAGAATTACACCTCTCATGCCAACTTTACAAGTATGTGGAAAAGTTTGATCACTTATGTTCACCAAGTGACCTGAGAAGCTCAGCAGAAGGGGACTGTGTACCTTTGCTGTTCCTTTCATTCTTTTATAACTGCTTATAAAATGACTAAGTGGCTTTAGGTTGACTCCACAGATTTCTGGAACCCTGTATCTAATTCCATGTACCTGCTCCCCACACACACCCCACTGATTTGTTTTCTAACTTTATAAATCTTCCAAGAACATCACTATTAAGTCTTAAACATGCAGGTTCTGAGCCTTTGGGCAAGGGCCCACAAACTATGGTTTGCAGAGCACATTTAGTGTGGTACATGAAATGCTTGTTGATGGTTTGTAAGGGGCTGGACAGCTACATAGTGATGGCATTGATTTCCAGCCCTTTGGCCACTTCACCAGTTCATTACACATGGGGAAAATGTGCAAGGAATTTTAGTGTCATTCAATTGCTGCGAAACAGGAAAAAACATCAAAAAAGTTCTGACAGGCCCCTTAACATATAGCACATATTGTTAAAAGATCTGTGATGTCCTGAAGTTCACTTCCCTATGGCAAAGCTGTTCTGTGAATACAAATTATTTCATCCAGAAAAAATACAAAATGTTCCCAAACAATGTATTTAGGTATGCTTTGAATATTTAAAAAATTAACTAACGCTGAATCCCTGGAGATCTTTTGGGGACTTTTAGACAGTAAGTCCCTTTGTAGTCATCTCTGATATCTTCTAGATTTTCCTTTCCTCTTCATACCTCATTACAGCTAAGGTTAGCTTCACACATTTCCATGCTGGTCTAATTATATTTGTTATAGCATAGGTGTTTTTACTCAGTGTAGTACAAGCTGTATTGTTGATACAGTAACAGCAACATAAACATGCCCTACTTTTGCACAACATAGAGCTGGCATACACAGAAAAGTGACTGCATAATAAGTTGCAGTATGAATTCAGGTATACTATTAACTCCACGCTAATTACTGCATGTTCCTACGAGGCGAGATAGCTTACTCTTATGCAAAGCAGCGTAAAACACTTCACACGTATGCAGTCACACTGCTTGCTAAGGGTACATCTAGTAGCCTAACCAGTAAAATACATTCAAGGTGCCAGGGAATATTGCTGGGCACTGAGGCCAGCTGGTACAGAGCAGCTCGTGCCTGGGCATGATTTCTCTTCACTTGCAGAGCGAAGCTGCTGCTCAGAGCAGCCCCCGGCCCACTCCAGCTCCCAGGGCAGGTGCAGAGGCTTTGGGGGAGCAGGGCTGGAGGCCCTTGAAAGGCCACCCAAGACCACACTGAGAGCTTCGCAGGGCAACCCATGTGCTCCTACGCTCAGCAATGCTCCCAGCCACTGCTTATTTTACTCATCTAAATTTAGCCTAAGTGTGTGCACAGGGGAACAGTATGAACACCAAACCTATCCAGCAGTCGCTCCTCCATGCAGGCAAGCAATTTTTCACCCCAATGTATGGGAAATATCAGCACATTTGTATCAACTTAATTATCAGCGGAGTTAAAAGTAGTAAAACTTATGTTTAGACAAGGCTTTAAAACTCCTTTCTTCTCCATTAAGAAAGTTTAATTTTACTGTGCCTCTACTGTATTTTCAATGCTTTCATATATCGCTCCCTGTTGAGGTCCAGGATTCTGCATGGTTTAGTGGAAGAGAATGGATCTTATTACTCCGAGTTTTATTTCAGCTTAAAATGACCACTGTAAGGATAAATTGCCTCAAAAAAATCTTCAAATCATTAGAAATACTTCCTAACCTTGCCATAAAGATTTCTTTTACCACTGTGACCTTAATGAGAATGTTTCCCTGAAGAATTGCGGAGAGTTTTATGAGAAAGCAACAACAAAACAGTGAGGAACCTTGGCAACATTGAAAAAAATCAATAATAAAAAAAAGTATCAGAAAAAAGCCCAATACCAACTTTTAAGATGACCAAACTCTAATATCCTCTCATTTGTAAGTTTAATTTGTTTTCTGTACTATTTTTAGCTCACTGAACTTCTATTATGTGAAGTATAGAGGAAAAAAAAACATTTTTTACTTAGAAGAATTCTTGACTAGCTTTCTCCTAAATGTGATATTCTTGGGAAAACAGGATATCACTTTAATAGATGGAAAGAACAGTCCATAGCCACAATATGCAAAACCTGATCTACAGCCCTAGCTAATCTACTACTTAGCATATGCCTAGTTTTAAGCATGTGACATATTCCCTAAAAACCACTGATTCCCATCAAACACCTCACAGGCCTTAAAGCAACACATCAGTTTGAGCACCCTGCCAAACCTATGCCCAGCATACTGTAAAATAACCTCAGGCTACCTCCAAAAAAAAAAAAGTGAATACAACATCCCAAATAATAATAATAAAGGCATAGCCCCAAAGCTGGTGAGAAGCAATGGCAGTGCTGAAAAGAACATTTTGGAGAAAACCGGCCCTCACAGAAATCCACAAATGTTCTGTACTCTCTTCCAGTGCAACGAAGAGTTCTCCCAGTGGGCACACTTTGTCCATGAAAAACAGAGCCTCACACCCCAAAAAACCATACACCCTCTATATACTTTATATACTTAAATTCACTAACTCCACTTAAAATCATACAGAACACCAGCTGGCAGTTTTTGTAAGAGCACATCCAATGCAAACGTACAAAGAAGTGCCACCCATCGATTCATGCCACTTTACTGCTTCTGCAGTTTTAGTTCAAGGCATCAGCCTTCAGTTCAAGCCATTTTACGAACTTCATTATTTTTTGAATGTGAAGTTTTCGATTGGTTTTGAATTTCTCTTCCCTCTTTTCAGTTTCAAATCATGGTCACCTATAACTCAAACCACCCTTGTCTGGCTGGAGTAGAAGGTCTATACAAAAACACTACCACACAACAGCGAGGGCATTCTAGTTACATTTAAGCAGTCTCTATTAATCCAGAATTTGAGAGGGTATTACATGTATTTGGAAATTAATTAAGAAGGAAACTTTATCTCCTACACTACAAAACCATGCATATATTTAAAAAAACATCACGGTTATAAATAGATGGACCCCTGATTTATAGACTCAGGTTATTGGTTTTGCAGGGGGAGAGGAGGATGCTAACTGCTGCAGATGGTTTGTTATAGGACCTTTTATTGAACCTTATCTGGCTAAAAGAACTGCCTCTGCACTGAAGAGGTAATGCAGGGTTTGTAGGATCATTCTCATAAATAGGAAAAGTAGGGCAGTATTCTCCGGATTTTGCTTTTAAAAAAAAAGGAAGAAAGAAAAAATTTTTCTTTGGGCAGTTTTAGCAAGTTTGGGGTTTCTGTAGCTTCCCTGAAACTGTGCAGTTACCTCAGTGCTACAGAACAGGACAGTCAAGCAGAAATTTGTATTTTCAGTGTTTCCACGTAAAGACTGGTCTTTGTTGTCATAAAATTTTGAAAGAAAATTGAAAGAAAACACATGATTGGCTGAAATTTGAGGGAATTTCACACAATTTCACCTATTTGGGGATGACTTTAGAGATTTTAAAAAGGGGAATAAATCCATCAATTTTCAGATTTTCATTTAAAAAAATCCATGATAAGAAACCAAGCACTAGCACCAGGAGGAGGTGTCAGGGAATAGTGCCGGGATGGAGGCACCCATGGGTCAACCACACCTACTCTCATGGGAGGTGTGTTGCTTGCTGGGGTCCCAATGCAGGATGTGCCAGAAACTGCCAAGACCGCAGCCTTCCCAGGCCTCCGACTATTACCTTTTGCTACGCAGGCATCAAAGACACTGCCAAGGGAGACCTGAAGCAAATCAAGAGCGACTACAGCGCTTGGGGGCAAAGACAAAGGACGCAGGTGTTGAGGTGCTGTTCTCCTCAATCCCAGAGGAGAAGAGGAAGGTCTTGGGTAAGAGTGGAAGCCTCCTGCGAGTTAACAACTGGCTGTGTGGCTGGTGTTACATACAGCACCTTGGCTTTTGTGAACACGGGTATCTCTTTGGTATCTTTGACATCTGACAAAGCGTGGTAAGGGCACTTTTGTCAACAGACTTGCCAACCTAGTCAGAAGGACTTAAAACTAAGCATATCAGGGGGAGGTGGTAACAGTTTGCAGTTAAGTGAGGAAACAGAGGCTGGCAGAAAAGTACATGAGGCAAGGAGGGGGAGGAAAGCAAGTAGCAGAGCACAGACTAGGGACTCCAGAACAGCAGACCTCAGCTTATGCAGGGAACTGGTAGCTGAGATCCTGTGGGAGGCAACCCTGAAAGCCAAAGGAGCTCAAGAAAGCGGGCAGGTTTTTAAGGACAACCTGCTTCAAGCACAAGAATGATCCATTCCAATACTCAGGAAACCAAGCAAACGTATCAAGAGACTGCCTTGGTTACCCAGCGAACTCACAATGGAGCTCCAATATAAACAGGACATATACAAGAGGTGGAAGCAAGGACAGGCTGCGAAGAAGGAATACAAAGTATCACGCAGGCATGCAGGGGTGGCATTAGGAACACCGAGGCTCAACCACAGTCCAAACTGGCAAGAGACATCAAGAGCCTCTACCACCACATTAGCAATAGAAGGATAAACAAATAAGGGCCTACTGCTGAGTGGGGCCAGTGATCTAGTGACAGCGGACACAGATATGGCTGAGTTACTCAATGCCATCTTTGCCTCTGTCTTCACCAACAAGGTCTCACAGACTTTGTGCCTCAAGACAGGGTTCAAGGACGAGAAGAACTACCTGCAGTTTAAGAGGATCAAGTCAGGGGTCTCTCAAGAAGTCTACTACAAGCCCATGCAACTAGCTAGGATGTATCCCAGGGTGCTGAGAGCGCTAATCTCCCTGCAAGGCTGCTCTTGATCACCATCGAAAAGCCATGGGCAGTATGCTAGCTGCTGCACTAGTCTTGCTTGCATGTCCCCTTGACTTAGAAGCTGCTCATGACCTAAGCTCTATGATAGAAAGACTCAAAAGAAAATGTTGGTATTTTAGTGCATTTTCCCATTGCACATATATGATTTGCACACACTCACATTTCATCAAAAATTATTATTTTACATTTGAACTTTCAGCAAAATTCCCAACATTAAAAAAAATTGTGAAAATTTCCATTTAGTCAAAAAGTAATTTTCTCCCCTTAAAACCAAATATTTCAGAGGAAAAAAGTCAGACCTTTACAGTTCTGAGGTGGGAAGGGTAAATGATATTCACAGCCCTTTCACTGGTTGACTTATTGATTTATTGTACGATTGTACCATATCTAAAGCCGTTCTGAAAGAAATGCCTCGTGTTCAGTTACATATTTCAAAATTTGGTGAAACAGCTCTACGGCATTTCTTTTAAAAAAAAGCAAACAACATTTCTGTCTAAAGAATTGACACCACTTTAATATGTAATTTCAAGAACAAGTTGTTCTCAAAGCAACAAGAGAGTGAAGCTATCTAAACAACAGAAAAAATAGGAATGTTGAGGATCTAAACTTCTGCAATTATATTTAATTCTAAGCCATTACTCAGAGAAATACATTTCAAAAGGACGGAAAGGCAGCCTCCGTCTCTACGGCCATCAGCTTCCCAAAGAGGAAGCCAAAGAATTATGCACGGCAGTGAGCCTTCCACTGCTCTCAGCAACTTGACTGAAACCACCGTCTTTTTTACAACATAGACATAATATGACATAAAATACCAATCTCTTCCAAGCAGAATTAAATGAACTAGTGAAAGAAGCTATCCTACGATGAGATCCATGCTTTGTCAGGCCTTGAATATGTTTGAGTAATTTCTATAAGAGAAGTACAATTCTGACTGCTTTACAGTTTTATACAACTGTTTCATCAAGTCTGATACAACATGTGCATTTGTAGTGAAAGCCAAAGAGCTGAGTAAAATAAAACCCTACCTTCAGATCTCCCAGCATACATGCTGACAAGCCCTTTCAGGATATATACCAATATTTAATAAATATACTAGTTCATAAGTCCTTGAAAAAAAGTAGTCTATTTATGTGCAGAAAGGTACTTTTCAAAGTTCAATATAATAATCAATATTTATTCAGAGATTTGAAAGTGCTCTGCAGTCTTTACAGACAGAACTATACAAACAGGGAACATTTTACCCACCACTGAAGTCAGGTATCTCAAACATGGAAGACAGCAACCAGTTAATATGACACCACAATGCCATATATGAGTCGAGGATAGGAAAATACAGAGAAAAAGCTAAGCAGCCATAACTTCAACTAATTGCTCAAACTCTGGACCCAAAGACAACAGAACTTGTATTCTTCCTTCTGCTGGAAGCGCCTACTTATCTCCAACAAAACGGCCGCAATCCTGACATTACGTCTCATTGAGAAAGTTACTATCTTCTCCGTCCGGTGTCCCTCCCCGTTTCCCAACACTAGCTATTACATTGATTCAGCAACTGACTCCAAGGGAAAAATACCGCTCACTAATTACCATAGAGTGGTGTTCATTCAGCACTTCAGTTTTCCTTGGAGGCTTCTTACCCAAACATTAACCCTCAACCAAACCAACCTCAGCTGTTTCAACATTCTTTTTTTTTCTAATATGTACATGAAAAAGAAGAACCAGACCAGTTGCAGCCAGAATTCTTGGCAATTTAACTTTTCTAACCAAAGTAATTTATAAATTATGCAAGTGGAATATTTATTTATGTGAAGAATTTTGTGGGTTTTTTTAAAGGTGGGATTGGAACTGCTTTTATATAGTAAGTGACTGAGAAATCTGAATGTTGCCTTGTATAAACTTCAGAGTAGCAACAACATTACAGAACAATTTTGCTTTTATTGAGGGAATATGTACATTTTAATTAAATTTTAATTGTGAGACAGCAGCTTATATAGCTATGAGAACTGAAAATGGTTCAGATTTTAGTTTTTGATCTGTCCTACTACAAAAAATAGTGCAATTCAAACATAACAAAATTAAGAAGAGTATTCGCTCTGCAGTAAGAGGGGAAAGACACAGCAGGAACTAAATGAAGGACTTGAAAGAAACCGGGCCGGCTGCCTATCAGGGTCCCCCCTATTTGCACACCAAAGGTCCAGGACATCTGGGGGAGAGTCTGTGCCGTGCCTCCTCGCCATCTTCAGCAGGGCCCGCGTCAGGGGAATTCTCCCCCAGCCAGAAATGGGGCTTTCAGCCCTTTTATGCTGTTCTGGCCTGTTTACCTACCACAAAGGGGTCAGAGAACAGGAAGAGATTGTAACCCTACAGTTGAGGCAGAGAACACAGCAGACTGGCGGACCTGGCCACATGTGGGATTCAGTCATCAATGGCAACTCTTCTAACTGGCACGAATGTAAACCCCAAAAGCAGAACAAAAGTCCTCAGCTGAGCTGCTCCTGCTTGAATCCTACTTTGAGGCTGAAGTAATGTTGGAGAAGTGCTCTGAGACATTGTAACAGGCATCAGGGAAATGCAAAATAGTTATTTCCAGGTTGTATTTACAAAGTTACTGAACAGCACATGTATACATGTTTCCACATATGTATAAATAACACATTCAGAAAAGTATAGTCATATGTACATGTGTACACACACGGAGTGAATACCACTTTTTTTTCTCCTGTATGTTTGGAGATCCTTTCTGCCCCTTTCCCAGCTGACCACTGAATTACTGCTCAGTCGCAGCGTATTCTGCTGTGCTTGGAAATCCTCCAACTCCAGACACTCCAGAAGTGTAAAGTCAAGTAGACAAAGGAGGAGAATATGAAAAGATGAAGGGAGTGAGAGGAAGGAAACTATCAAATATCACAATTCCAACAAACCATTACTTCTCTCTGGGATCAGCCAGCAGATCAGTAATAGTCTTCTAGCTCCATGCCAAACAAGTAATAGTAGTAAATTAGTAACAAATTAGTAAGTGTATTAGAACAATGGCTATAGAGTGGATTCCTTGCAAGTACAACTTTGAATATTTCACTCTTAAGCTTAAAGGAGATATTAAACAGCACTTTGTAAAATACTATTTTGCATAGGCTGAAAACATGAATTCTGTCTAGATATGTAAAACCGGGCGCTGGGAAACAAACTGTTTTAAACCACAGCATATTAGCAGAAGAGCTGGCCAAGTGCTACAGAATCTGAAAATTTCCAAAAAGGAAATATTTTGATAAAACTCATCTGCTGTAAAACCAGTTTAAAAATTCCCAGTACATTTTTTTAATAGAATCCCAACTTCAGTGTATCAGGTAACATGTCTCAGTGAAACAAAGCATTTTTGTTTTTCAGACAGCTAATGAGCAGGTTGCATTTGGTACTCTTTATTGGAAAAGTAAATTGCTATTAAAGGAACATAGCAATTAAGTCACTGGGGCTAAATTGCCACATCCTCCCAGTTTGCTTTAGGAGTGGGCTTTTTATGATATAACCTCCACAAAAGTTTCTTTGTGGAGATTCTCCTGCAATGTGTCATGGGAGGAGAAGGCAAAGGTTTGTTCTTCTCTGTCTCTGTTCAAAAGCTGCTCCTAAACCTGGAGGAACCTTTCCATCGAGATTGACAGGAGGCCAAAGCTGTCCATTCAGAGGCCTCGGATTTCCACAGCCAACTGGACTCATCTTTGCCGTGAAATCCCACGCTTTCATTGAGACAGAGGTCCCCGGCAAAATTACACAGTCTGCAAATGTTTTATCTTTTCACTGAAACTTTTCCAGCATGAGGGTGCACATTATTCCCATCCCAGCTCCATCTCCAAGCTATATTCACAGGCTCTACGTACAGTAGAAGCTTCCAAAGCAAGTGATTTGGGAAGGAGACTAACAGTATCGCAACGGAAGTCCTCTAGTTGCTGTTCTGAAAGCAGGGATTGAGATCTTCATGTAGATGCACAGATCGCAGAAGCATGATCTGGCCGCCGGACATGATAGGCTTCCTATACAGAACAGCGTTACTATAATCCCCTCTCTTGTCATGAAATATTCAATTTTCTTTTTCATTCTTAGAAAATAAAATGCTAAATTACCCAGTTTAGTAGGTCAATGTCAAAACTTATGATGAAAAAGAATCTTCCTAAGAGAGTTTCTTAAAACCTGTATAATCAGGTTGGTAATGCTGCCCACAGGGAAAACCCATTAACAGAAATCTCTAACACATTTCAGAAAGCTAAACCTAAGTGGATTGTGGGTGTGCCTGTTTGTTAAATTGCAAGCAGCCCAACTCATCTGAAAGCGCTGCTACATCTCAGTGCATTGACTTCCTCCTGCGCATTACTGTACTTGTGGTAGAAATCTGTTAATGCAGCGGAGAAGGCAGATTTAATGAAGAAAGTAGATTACATCTTCCTTACAAAATTGGAAGAACTTTCCCAGCTTATCTAAAGGGTTAAATTCAACTCCTGAACTTCAATACTCAGAAATTCTATGCACTCTCTTTTTAGAGTACTCTTCCTTCCTTCCTACCCGCTAACACAATAGGGAAAGCTTTGTTATCATTAATCATCTTCAGAGCCCTAGGGATTCGGAGGGTACGAACACTGCTGCAGCCTCACTGAAAAAAACACACAGACACGCACCAAAGTTTCTGTCCGAGTTCACTCTTGCAGATTTTCATTAGTGACTGGATTTACGAGTTAGGGGACATGGTTAATGGTTCATCTAAAGTCAAAGGAACTAAATCTTTAATAATTATCATGGGAATCAATATCTCCAAGAAAAGGATTTGAGCTTTATTTTTAAGAAAAGATTTTTCTGTGCTATACCTCCATGAAGATCTGTAATTTGAAGAGGAAAAAAAAGATGGATTTTCATTCTAAAACCAAATAATCTCTTGCACTGTATGAAACACCCACAAGATATTAGAAAAGCTAAGATGTGCAATCTAAACAGAGATGGAAATATATCAAAAATCATTTCAGAGAATGATTGTCTTAACAGAGGACAATTTATACAAATTAAACACCTTAAATAGCAGGTACAGTATAAGTTTAGCAGCATTTATTTGACTAATTTACCTTGTCAGCCTCCTAATGAATGGCCCCAAGAAAGCAGCCTGTCTTGTAATTTCTGGAGACTCTGAAGGAAAAGGATATCCTGTAGAAATTAAAGAAAAGAACCATGGCTGAGAAAACATTTGTAAATAAGTCATCAACGTTCTGATTAGATCTCTAACTCCTTGATCTAAATGTCTTGTTTTTTCATGCATTCTGCCACATAAAATTATTTTTAAAACACTCAGTGCAGACGCAGTACTGAAATAAATAAAAACAACAAACATAGTAGTCCTGATTTCTCAACAAACAGACTTTGTATCTGCAGGTGTAAATTCTGTACCTATTAGTAACTGGTTCATCAACTTAATGCCTACTCTTTATAAAAAGTATAATACCACCATTATTATGCCCTGTTGCCTATTTGAAGCTGCAAAACAGGAGGCTGAGTTGTGGAAGAGAACTGGGTTTGTAAAAACTCTTCAGATGACACTTACGAATTCCCCAAACAATCCAGCAACACAATTCTGTAACTAAAAATAAACCAATAGCTCCTGACTGAGAGTCCAGTTTCAACATCCCCAGTGCCATGAAGTTTGTACGCTGCATTTGTGCATAAAAATATGCGAACATCAAGTAGCTGTGCAAGCGCACGTCAAGTTAAATGCCCCTAACAATCTGCAAAATGATTATTTTCATGTGTAATTGCAGTAACTATGCATGCACGTTAGGCCCATGGAATCGATTTTATTTGGCTAGCCATGTGCTTCTACAATACTGATAATTTCGATCTAATTTATTCTCATTGCTTACACAGCTAACAAGATCCCGTACATATACACAGTGTGCTACAGGCTAAGACTGTGTGTCTTGCTCCACAGAAATTACAATCTGAAAAAATTGGAGCACCAGACCTGGGCTGGTTTTCATGCCTGGAGTGAGGAAACAACCAACAGTGAGGAAACAAAACAAAGCAGTAAGAGATGACAGGAACAGTAAGGCAAAGGGATTGGGAAGAGAGCAACAGAGATCTAACTGGGCACAACACCTAGAAGAGTTCACAGCAAACATGAGTGCCTGGGACTGGAGAGTTTGGAAAGCATACAGTGTTGTGCACTGCAGTGCTTTGAACAGTTGGACTGTGGACACATTTTGCACCAGATTTCCTTTTTTAAAATGTGACTTTCAACATTTTCTCACTTCAGAAGGGCATTATGAAGGTAATACATTACAGAGTAGGAAATGGTCAGATAAGATAGTCACTGAAGCTGTGGAAGTTTTTAGGGTTGATTAGATAGGATTTGATGGGTAAAGATAAAGAGATCTGACTAGGGCGCAGTAGGAGATGCTAAATGAGTGACAAACTGTCTCCCTTGCACCCCAGGCAATGTCTGTTCCCTAACCTACCAAGACCTCTCGCCAAGGGAAACTCAGCAGTAAGGCCATATCGACCGAAGAGCACTCTCCCACAGCCAGGCTGCCTGCAGCAGGCTTTGAGCAGGCCCATCTGAGATGGGTGGTCTCGCCCAGCAGGGTCCCCTCACCTTGGCATTTTTTGGGGGTCCTGATGTCACATCTTTCTTCTGCTGGCTCCCATGCTGTGGAGCATGTTCTCCCAGATGCTTTATCGCATCATTTAAATGCTGTTTCAGACAACATTTTTCCCTCATTTGGATTGATCTCCAGCCCAGCACATTATCCCTTCTTTTAAATTGATGTCACTTTCTTTAAGAGCTTAAGCATTACTCTAAACTGTGTTTTAATTGCTGTTTATATGTCCCTCAAGTGTGCAGAACCATGAATTGTTCAGAAAAGGCCAGGACTTTTTATAAATAAAATCCTCACTTACTACTGAGCGATAATATTAGCTGGCAGCATCTGGATACACTTTCAAAGTGAAGATTTAACTTCTATAAGACAAGGCTAAAAACACGGATGGCATAAGCTAGTGTGAAACCTGCAGAAAGCTTTTCCCCCCCCTGTTCTTCGAATGCCATCATAAGTCCGTGAGTGGGTGGAGAGTTAAAGCCTGCATACATCCCAGGATGCCAACCCATGCCCTACTGAGATACTTGACTGTCTAGTGCTTCTAAGCAGCTGGAAAAACGTCAGACTGTCATCACTGATTAAAATGGGATTTTACAGAAAGCATCACACATATTGTCAAAATTCTAGACTTCATTTCACACAATGTAAACACAGGAAGTTGTTAATTTTGCTTCAAAACAGATTTGCTTCATGCTTCCCTCCGTACTCTACTCGTAGCTCCCTCTACTTGTATTTATTCAATGTTGTACATATTCAGTGCTCATGGACACCGTTTTGTTTATCGGAAAGCCTGTGTTCTTACTGAACAGCCAGGAGCCATGCAGATGCCTGCACATCAACATTTCTGCCACTTGCCGTCTTCAGTCCCACTCCTCAACGCTTGAGCGGAGCTGATGCCGGTTACTTTGATCTCTGTGGCTCACCTGCAGCTCCCTGCTTTCCCCCCCTCAGCTAAGGGACTAACTAGCTCTGTTGCAGCAAACACCTTCTTAGTGATAAGAGGACTGCACCACCAAGGACATACTGAATTAGCCTTTACTGTCTGCAGCCAAATTTTGGACAGAAGCTCTGGAGCCACTTAACACACTTTTCCTCTCCACGTCGTGAGATGTACAATTAATTTAGTTTCCCTGATTTTGAGGGAATGAGAGTGACAATGATGCTGCGTTTCACCTGTACTTTCTATCTAGGTGGCAAGCGTCCTGCGACACAAGCAGCCTCGCCCACGTACACACAAAGGCGGCAGCAGCAGTCATGGCCGATATTCACCCACCAGCCTCTCCATGTGATCCAGGAGATACTCGAGAACGTGAGAGATGCCACCTGCTCGCCGACCCTGTCGGAGAGGACGAGGGCAGCTTCGACGCCTCAGGCCAACGCCGCACACCACCCTGGCTGCTCCCCGCAAAGGCTCCCGCTGCAGCGCTGCCTGCCGCGCCCAGGAGCCAGCGGGACGCTCCTCGGCACCCCACGAGGCACCGCCAGCCGCTCAGCCCGGCTCGGACGCCACACGGCCGCTCGCACGTTAGGGAGGAGGGCGCTCACCGAGGCCCGCGGGGACAGGGCCCTGCTCCAGCCTCACCAGGGCCGCCCCCCCAGCGCCTCGAGCCAGCCCCGCGCGCAGGTGTGCTGCGAGAGCCCGAACAGCCGCTCACGGCGGCACCAGGTGACACAGCAGACACTGACCCCGAGGCACCAGCGCAGGCCCACCGGCGTGAGAGAGCGCCCACGCCCACGCCCACGCCCACGCCCACGCCCACGCCCACCCACCACCCCACAGGTGTGCGCCCACCTGGCCGGGCGGCTAAATAGCCTCACCGCAGCCGGGATTGGCCGGAGGGAGGGAGCAGGTGGAAGCACAGGATTGGGCAAGAGCAAAAGCCCTTGCACGGGGATTGGTCGGCAGCCTCAGGCTGGGCGGGGCTGGGAGGCCTCGGGGGACATTGGGTCAGTGCTGCCAGGAGCGAGGGGGCAGCTGCGATGCCCCTCAGGGCAGTTGGGCGTCAGGAGGACCCCAGATCCCCCCCAGGGCAGTCAGGGGTTGGGGGGACCCCGGATCCCCCCCCCAGGGCAGTCGGGGGACCCCAGATCCCCCCAGGGCAGTCAGAGGTTGGGGAGATCCCAGATCTCCCACCCAGGGCAGTCGGGGGGACCCCAGATCCCCCCCAGGGCAGTCAGGGGTTGGGGGGACCCTGGATCCCCCCCCCCAGGGCAGTCGGGGGGACCCCAGATCCCCCCCAGGGCAGTCAGAGGTTGGGGAGATCCCAGATCTCCCACCCAGGGCAGTCGGGGGGACCCCAGATCCCCCCAGGGCAGTCAGGGGTTGGGGGGACCCCAGGTCCCCGGTCCAGTCACCGGGGTTAGGGGTGACCCCGGACCCCCCTCCAGTGCAGCCAGGGGCTGGGGGCGACCCCGCGTACCCCACCTGGGTGCCCCACGGCAGGGCACGTGGAGAGGGGCCGGGCGCCGAGCCCTCGGCCCACGAACTGCCTCGAGGAGGGTGCCCAGACCAGGGGCCTAAGGCTGCTTCCAAATCCTGCCCTTCTCCCACTCCCCTGGACTTCCAGCTGGGTCCAGACCATGAAACCCCTGGAAAACGCTGCGGCTGCAGATACTGCCGACCGGTTGGCAATAAGGGGTAAGAGAGCGGGTCGGATCCACTCTCCACGCTGCCACTTCCCGCTGGCTGCTGTACGAACCAAGCATGACAGCTCCCGCATGAACTATCTGCCATCCTCCCACTTGAACTGAATGGCACCCGTGTGACGAAGAGGCCAGGAAAGGATGGTACAAGTACTCCCATAATTACCCACACTTACCGTCTTATAAAGGAAATCTATTTTAACACATTTGGCTTACAACCATGACAGTGTATTGAACTCATCCTGGGAGACATGAAGTGGAAACAAACTTGGATCACTGGATTCTCCACTGA